>NW_006408635.1:6080048-6100497 GCF_000296735.1 Chrysochloris asiatica | reverse complement strand
TTGAGAAATGCTGAGCGTGTTCTTCCTTTTTGGTTTTCTGATTCCACATCTTTGCACATTTTGTTGTAATATTTGGCTTTACCTTTTCGAGATGATCTTTGAAATGTTCTGTTCAGCTCTTGGACCTCATCAATTCTTCCATTTGCTTTAGCATCTCTACACTGGAAAGCAAGTTTCCGCATCTCTTCTGACATCCATTTTGACCTTTTCCTTCTTTCTTGTCTTCTTAATAACTTTTTGCTTTCTTCATGTATGATGGTCTTGATGTCATCCCACAACTCTTCTGGTATTTATTTGGTCTTTAGTGTTTAATGTATCAAATCTGTTCTTCAGATGATCTCTAAATTCAGGTGGGATATATTCAAGGTCATATTTTGGTTCTCGTGGACTTGTTTTTATTTTCTTCAGCTTTCAGTTTGAATTTGCATATGAGTAATTGATGGTCTGTTCCACAGTCTGCCCCTGGCCTTGTTTTTTCACTGATGATATGGATCTTTTTCATCATCTCTTTTAAGTGCCTTCCAACCTGAGAGGCTCATTTTCTGGCACTATATCTGACAGTGTTTCTCTGCTATTCATAAGATTTTCAGTGACTAAATATTCGGAAGTAGTTTGTCAGTCTTTCTTCCTAGTCTGTCTTTGTCTGGAAGCTCATCTGAAATCTGTCCACCATGGGTGACCCTGCTGGTATTTAAAATACCGGTGGCATAACTTTCAGAATCACAGCAACTCAAAAGCCACCACAGTACGACAAACTGACAGACGAGTGGTGGACCACTGAAGCTAGTGATGTTAAAATTGAAGTATTGTACCAACTTCTTCAGTCTAAAATTGATCAAACATGTAATCCAGATGCACTGATAACTGTGATTTGAATGCAAAAGTAGGAAATAAAAAGAATGAATCAGTAGTTGAAAAATATGGTGACAGAAATGATGTTGGCGATCACATAAAACAATAACTTTTTCATTACATATGTCTTTTTCAGAAACATAAATGATGACTAGCCACATGGACCTCACCAGATGTAATACAAAGGAATCAAACAGACTACATTTGTGGGAAGAGATGATGGAGAAGCTCAATATCATCAGACAAAACAAGGGTGGGGGCAGACTTTGGAATAGACATCAATGACGTATATGTAAGTTCAGGATGAAGCTGAAAAAAAATTAAAACATGTCCACAAGAGCCAAAATCTGACATTGAATTGATCCCACCTGAATTTAAAGACCATCTCAAGAACGGATTTGATGTACTGGATCCTAATGACTGGAGACCCGTAGTGTTGTGGGATGACACCAAGAAAACCAAATGGAATAATAAATAAGGAGGTAAAAGAGTTGAACAGAAAATTTCAAAGCGCAGCTCGAGAAGACAAAGTCAAGTATTATAATGAAATGTGCAAAGATCTAGAGTTAGAAAACCATGAGCAAAGAACACACTTTAGCATTTCTCAAGCTGAAAGAACTGAAGAAAAAAATCATGTGCAATATTGAACAATTCTATGGGCAAAATAATGGAGGATGCAGGAAACATCAAAAGAAGATGGAAAGGAATACACAGAGCCACTGAACCCAAAAGAAGTGATCGATGCTGAACCATTTCAAGAGATAGCATATAATAATCAAGACGTGATGGTGTCAAAGGAAGAAGTCTAAACTGAACTGAAGGCATTGGTGAAAACCAAAGCTCCAGGAACTGACAGACACAAATTAAAATATTTCAACAAACAGATGCAGCACTGGAGGCGCTTACTCATCGACAGCAATAAATTTGGAAGACAGCCACCTGGCTAACTGATCCAGTGAGGTCCATATTTGTGTCCATTCTAAAGAAAGGTGACCCAATGGAATGCAAAGACCATCTATAAGACTATCACTAGTGTCACACGGAAGTACAATTTAGTGAAAACGCAAACACTGCTGCAGTAGTATATTGGCAGGGAGCAGCTAGAAATTCAAGTTGCACTCAGAAGAGGACAGGTATAAGACTTAAGGTTTTATGTCAACTTGACTGGACCAGGAAGTCCCTATGGTTTGGCAGTTGAGATGTGTTGTTGTTGTTAAGTGCCATCGAGTCAGTTTTGACTTAGAGTAACCCTTTATATGGTTTCCGAGGAGCAGCTAGTGAGCTTGAAGAGCCGACCTTACGGTTCCAACTGACTTTGCAGTCCAGCGCATTAACTCACAACGCCACGCTAGGATTCCTCTATATAAAGTGATTTGATGTGATAAACCAATTGAAGAGGATTACGGGTGGGATCTTATTGTTGTTAAATGCCATCGAATTGGCGCTGACCCTGTGAAGGTTTTCTGAGGAGTGGCTGGTGTGTTTCAAGTGTCAGCCTTGGCCTCAGTAGTCCGGTGCTCACCCTACATGCCCCACTAGGATTCCAAGGGGGGAATTGCTGTTGTTGTTGTTAAGTGCCTTGAGTTGGTTCCAACCCTGTACCACCCTTAATCCTATGGCCACCCTAATCTGATTTATGAGAGATTCTCAATGGTGTGGCATGTAACACCTTTTATCTTACAAGAGATAAAAGGAGAAAGACATGAGTAAAGAAAGAGGGACCCACTGCCACTAAGAAAGAAGAACCGGGGGAAAGGAATGCTCCTTTGGACTTGGGGTTCCCGCACTATGAAGCTCTGAGATCCAGGGAATGACTGATGTCAGGACCCGCAGAGATCTCTAAGGAAGGCTGGGCCTGCAGATGCCGAAAGGAGGCAAGGACTTGTCTCCTGAGCCCAGGCTCAGAATCTGGACTAGAATCTGGCCTTCTAAACTGGGAGAGAGTCAATTCCCAGTTGTAAGAGCCTCCACTGGTGGGATTTTAGTTACGGCAGCACCAGAGAACTAAGACAAAGTGAAACAACATCATTACTGATGTCACATGGATCTGGGCTAAAATGAGAGAATACCAGAAGAATGTTTACTTGTGTTTATAGCTATGCAAAGGCTTCTGACTGTGTAAATCATGACAAACTACGGACAGCATTGTGAAGAACGGGTGTTCCAGAACACTCCACTGTGCTCATGAGGAACCTGGACACAAACCAAGTGGCGGATGGTTGCATAGAACAAGGGGATACTGAATGGTTTAAAATCAGGAAAGGTTAGCACCAGGGTTGTATCCTTTCATTGGTTGGACAACCCCTAAAAAGGAAGATTTTATGTTGTAAAGGGACTGTTAATGATGGGTGATGCTTTGCCACACATTCATTAAATCCTCTAACATCAGGTAGCTAAGCAAATAATCCGAGAAGCTGGACTATATGAAGAAGAACGTGGCACCAGGATTGGAGGAAGACATATTAATAATCTGGGGTACGCAGAGGACACAACCTTGCTTGCTAGAAGTGAACAGGACTTAAAATACTTACTGATGAAGATCAAAGACTACAGCCTTCAGTATGGATTGTACCTCAATGTAAAGAAAACAAAAATACTCAGAACTGAACTAGTAAGTAGTAACCAGAGAAAAGATTAAAATTGCCACAGCCTTCGTTTTGCTAGGATCCACCACTGGACACGCATGGAAGCGGCAGTGTAGAAATCAAATGATGCACTGCATCAGGCAAATCTGCTGCACGAGACCTCTTTAAAGTGGTAAAAAAAACAAAGTTATTTTGAGGATTACGGTGCATCTGACCCAACCTATGGTATTTTAAATTGTCACATATGTATGTGAAAGTTGGACAATGAATCCGGAAGACTGAGGAATCAATGCATTTGAGCTATGGTGTTGGAGAAGAATATTAACAGTACCATGGATTGCCGGAAGAACAAACAAATCTGTCTTGGAAGAAGTACAGCTAGAGTACTCTGATGGTGAGACATTGTCTACTGTTCTTTGGACATGTTATCAGGAGAGATCATTTCCTGGATAAGTGTATCAAGCTTGGTGAAGTGGAGGGTCAACAAAAAAGAAGAAGACCCCCAATAGGAAGGACTGACAGTGGCAGCAACTGTGGGCTCAAACCTAACCATAACGTAAGGATGGCACGGGACCGGGCAGGCAGTGTTTCCTTCTGTTGTGCACAGGGTCACTATGTGGTACAACTGAATCGAGGGTACCTAACAACAATAACAACAAAGACATTGTTGTTGTTGTAAAGTGCCGTCAAGTCAGTTCTGACCCATAACGACCCTGGATAGGGTTTCTGAGGAGCAGCTAGTGAACTTGAACTGCCGACCTTGTGGTTTAAACCAACTTTGCAGTCCAGTGCATTAATACACAGTGCCACACCAGGACTCCGTAACAAAGAACTAAAAGAAACTAAATTACTTTTCAATGCATGAGAGTCAATTATGGGCAATTATTCTGCAAGTGGTTTCTGAGACCTACTTAGAGCTCTGTCCCATGAACACTGCTGGCGCACATCAACCGACAGTAAAGCAGACGAATAGACAAAGCAAACAGTTCTGTCACTGCACTGAGGCACTCAAATGACGTTAACTTGCTGTTGAATACTTGATCAACCATTACTAAGAGCAAACACTTCTCCCCAGACTTTAACAAATAACGGGGTCGTCTTCTCTGGATCCATGCTACCGGATTTTAGAGGGTTTAATGAATGTGTGGCAAAGGATCATACATCATTAAGAGTCACTTGACAACATGAAGTCTTCCTTTTTAAGGGCTGTCCAACCAATAAAAGGGAAGCATATCAGGGCCCTACCACCGTATCTCAGAGGAAGGCCAGAGACCCATTCATAAAATCCAACTTATGAACTGGTCATTGATAACCACCCAGGCTTCATGTATCCATTCTCAGTGACTAGAATCACATTGCAAATACTAATCAGAAGGGACAACGACGACAAAGGTATCTCCACAGCAGTATCCACACAGTGATGTCCCCAGGAAGTTTAGGCTCCGCCTTGAAAGGGGATTATAGTTTAAGAGGAACGTTCAGGCTAAGCAGACTTCCTCACTACTGCCCTTCCTCTTCCACGTAGAGTGTCTGCATTTCCAGATTTCTTAAATACCCATCGATTGGAAAAGGTTGGGGAAGTGTTGTTGGAAGACCTGGAAGGGATTTTTTTCTTAGTAATAAAAGCTAAAATGGTCAGCTTTCCAAATATAGGAGCTCTGCTTATTTACCACTTGTCATCATGAGCCAAATTCTTACGGTGGGAGTGTGGTACAGCAGTTTTGGTGAAGATGAAGTGAAACAGCACAAAGGATGGCACGAGCTGCAGTTCAATCTGAGTGGACACCTCAGTTCCTGACCCCACAGCCAAGGTCAAAGGAAATGAGTGGGGGGAGACCTGCCCCTTGCTTGGTGCCTGTGCCCTCTACTGACTCCTAGTGTATCTTCAGGACAACCAGAGCCATGTGAAGAGTCAGCACGGAACACATCGCTGAGGGAGAGTTGAGAGAAAGCAATGCCGATGGCTACACGATGACTCACGTGGCAGTGATCAGTATCACCTGGGAACTTGTCAGACACGCAGACTGTGGCCCCATCCTAGACCTCCTGAATTAGGAGCTTTGGGGTGGGGCACAGACCTCCAGGTGATTCCCATACACCCTGAAGCTTGAGAACCATGAACTATATTCCATTATGAAAACATTGGAGCATCTCTCCAAGGGAAACTGGCATTAACTATATACTCTGAATCCTAAGAATAACATTAAATATGCAAGGGTGTTTGAAGATGAAAATTCATTTTATCCTACCCATCATTCCATTCCCTACAAATGATGGTGTGAAGATGAGGCTAATCCAGCTTTTCATCTGCATGGCTTTTCAAATCAACTCGGAGCTGAGTTTTTATCATGTAAAATAATTGAAACCTTATAATTCTAATTAGAAGCAAATCATCATCTCTATAACTCATATAGAAATAATTACAAACATCAGGAACCCTTTAAATATCAGCAACCAAACTGGCCACTTGGGCTGACGTGAGAGAGAAGGGGATGAGAAAAGGTGGTCTCTTTCGTAGAGTTGGATGGGAAAAGGAGGTCCACAACTCACACTCACTGGGCAAGGGGCTCTGGCATAGCACCAAATGGTCTGTAATCAGTTCTACACTGATGTAGACTCATATCACCACTACCATCACCAACCACTTCTACTACCACCATCTCCACCATCACTATGCCTCCTCAACCACCACCACCTCTACCACCACCATCTCTACCACCATCACTATGCCTCCTCAACCACCACCACCTCTACCACCACCATCTCTACCACCATCACTATGCCTCCTCAACCACCACCACCTCTACCACCACCATCTCCACCATCATCACTATGCCTCCTAAACCACCACCACCTCTACCACCACCATCTCCACCACCACCACCATCATCACCACCTCCAATCAACATCACCTCTACTCCTACCTCTACCACCCATTGCCACTTCCACCACCACCACCAAGTGTAGCTTTACTAATGAAGGGAAGAAGACAGAGATAGAAAAGTGAAGATGGTAAATGCATTTTAGGGGAAGCCATGCAGAGCTGAGCCAAAGGTCGAAGATGTGGGACAATCCAGATGTGTGAAGGCTTCTGGGACACCTGCCCTTTGTGCGTCAGTCAGCAGCACTGAATCGGGAGCCAGAAGGCTCAGGCAGATATTTTATGGCTGACTCTTGCACCAACTTGCTTCTGAGAATGAGCAAGTCGTAGCTAACCCTATGGCTCTCAGTTTCTACTTGAAACCTGAGGTGAAGGCACTAAATGTTCTTTCAGGTCTGCTCTTGTTCTAGGATCCTATAGTCTTCTAATGCCAAATCTTGCTCTGTGCTATGTATTTCAAATTTGACTTTCTATGTGCTTCAAATTTCACAAGTCTTGCTATGTGTTTCTAATTTGATTAGGAAATATCATGGGACAAGTAACTGATTAAAACAGCTGAATGAATGTTCATACACACAAATAAAATCATTTCACGTCCCTAGGACCAATTCACAAATCCAACCATTTATAGTTATTTTTACACGCTGGACTATATTGTTGGTGGTGGTGGGTACTGTCAAATTTATTTCAATTCCTAGTGACCTGACAGCACAGAGTAGAACTGCCTGAAGGTGTTTCCGAGGCTGGAATCTTTGTTGTTGTTATGAAGTGTGTCGAGTCGGTTCCAACTCTTAGAGACCCTCCCTGTATAGGGTTTCTGAAGCTTGGCTGGGAAGTTTGAGGCACCAATCTTGCAGTTAAGTCTAGTACTTGTCCTACAGCACCACACCAGGAGAGCATGGGAGCAAATTACTTGGCCTTTTCTTCTATAGAGCAACTGGTGTGTTCGAACCGCTGACTTTTGGATTAGTAGTTGAGCGCTTAACTGCTCTATCACCAGGGCTGTGGTGTTATGTAGACACATATATTGTTTGGGCCTTGACCTTTGTAAAACTTCACCAAATCCTCAAGGGAGACTCCTCCTGTCCCTCCCTTTCAATATGATGTTGTTTTATGAGGGGGCTTCAAAAAGCTCCAGAAAAATCGAATAGAAAGAACTTTGTTTATTTCCCTCATCTGATAACAAAACATAGTATCCTTTTTAAAAGACTTAAGACACATGTTGATAAGTAAATTCTTACAACCCTGAAATGTACCAAATGTATGTAAATGTTATAAACACACACTTGGTCTGTAGCCAGGGATTAAAGACTGACCTCTTTCCTGAGGCATCGGAGACTGGCTCATGGCGGGGTGGACGCTGGATTCCGACTGGCTGCCAGGGGGCTGCGGTGGCATCTGACTGCCTGTAAAACAGAGGAGGAAGGTGGGGAGGGGTCTTTGCATTAATACTGTCCTGGCGCAACACCAAAATACAGCCTCCCTCAGTTAACCCAAAGTGAACCAAAATTGCACAACCCACACAGAAAAAGACACAGCTCCCAAAATGTGAGATGTCACTTTTTCAAAAACTAAGAGGAAACTTGCAAATATATTTACTAAAAGACCTGCTGGCAAGTTTAACTCCTTACTGAACGAGTCCCCAGACACAAATATGAATCAATTTTGTAGTTGAAATCTCCTGACACACTTCAGTGAATTCAACACAACCTGTTAAAGATTGCAATCAAACTTATCCTCTAACCCCCACTCTTAGTTTAAAATAGTACCCAGGTGGGCAGATGAGTGTAACTGCCAAAGAGTTGTCACTGTTAATATTCAATGTAGTGAGAGCAACAGATTTAAAAACAATCCTTTTAATTAGAGAATTGACAAAAAAACGAAGACCTTCATTAAAAACACAAAATATATTGCTATAAAATGCAGTCATGCTGTTGTGAAGTGAAGAGTCATCAAGTCGTTCCCAACTCACAGTGACGCTGTACAGTGTTTCCAAGGAGGAGCGTGTGGGTTTGAACTGCTGAGCTTGTGGTTAGCAGTCCAGTGCTTCTCCGAAAGTGCCACACCAAGTAGTGGTGTTGGTGTTTGTGTGCTGTTGAACTGATCCTGACTCATACCGGTGCTGTATAGCATTTCTAAGGAGCAGCTGGTGGGTTTGAACTGCTGATCTTGAGGTTAGCAGTCTAGTGCTGATCTGACAACTCCACACCAGGACTCAGAAATGCAGTACAAAGATTCACAAAACACGGGCTTATTGACTCGGCATCTCTTTTCTATTTATTGCTACTACAACACACTTTCATATTTGTTTCCTTCCCCCGAATTTAATGGCTGCTCACTTTGTCTTTCAAACTATATTGTAAGTGTCTTGAGACAGGGATCCTGGCTCGCCTTCCTTTTGCCCCTCGATTCGCCCAACAGATATTGCAGAAGTCTTTGTAATTTAAATGGCCATTCATCTGACGTTATGATGCAAGGAAAAGATACTTCCATATCACCTCACTTTCTGGCTCAGAAGAACAAATATTACTGAATAAAATGAGGGTCGCTGACTTTAGCACCACTCTCAGTACATGGCCTGGCACAAAACACGAGGGTCCTGTCTTCTAGTTTCTCCATTCACTCATCATTGCCCCACATTCTGGTGCCCCAGTGACGACCAGCAAGGCAAGAAGATGGTTTGCAGTTTGTTGTTGTTGTTCAGTGCTGTTGAATCAGTTCTGACTCAGAGCGACCCTGTAAAGGGTTCCCAAGGAGTGGCCGGTGGGTTTGGACCGCCAACCTTGTGGTTAGTGTCCAGTGCTTATCTTACAGCAGGCCACATCAGAACAGCTATATGCAATTCTTCAAGATACTACTGAAAAATAACACTCGAATTGTATTCTGGCATTGAGGATTCTCTTTTTAAGAGAAGACAAACTTCTGAACGTATTTCTGAGTGCTCTGGACACTGGATCAACTGCCTCTCTGATTCCCAGATAAAGTGAAAATTGAAGAATGAATTTACAGACACTGAGGAATGTTGCACTGAGTGACCACTAGGAGCCACTCTTACGTTACAGCCGTCCTGATGTGGATAAAAGACCCAGAAAAACAGCAGAGAACTCCTTTAACCATCCTTCAAGTCTTAGATATCTGTTGTAAATTAACATTAGTACCAAATAATTAGATGTACAGTAAAAAAAAACACTTCGCTTTCCGGATCACAATGAATTCAAGGGTAAAAACTGGTCACCAATTTGGCTGTTATTGTTAGGTGCCTTGTCTATAGATACAGATATGGATATATAGATTCACTAGCTGCTCCTTGGAAACCCAATGTGTCAGAACTGACTCAACGGTACTTAACAACAATACAGACAGACCAAAGTTGGTGCATGTCCACTGTGGGGTCACATGCTTCCTACGAACCACCCCAAGGCCCTCAACTGACAGTCCATTTAGAAACGTGAATCACAAAATGCAGCCGGAGAAGAGCAAGGCTGAAAATGTCACTGGGGAGTTGGCGGCAGGAAGACAGTAAGCGTTCACATTATAATGATCATTCTGCATGACAGACTGAATTCACAGCCTCACCACCGTAAAAACAAACAGTGATTCCATGTGAACACAGGACACCGTGCCTGCCTGAGGCACTGCTCACAGACACAATACTGCAAGGGAAAAAAAAAAAAAAAAAAAGGCTGCAGAAAACCCACCCCATGAATATCAAATACTGCCAGAACCAAGCAGCATCATGGGTTGCCTGGTGCAACTGAATTAAGACAGAGATCCCTTTAAAGAAGCAATGAGGAAATTCATCAGATAGAGCGATGCTGTGAAATGAACAAACTAGAGGCACTTCATGGGAACGACTGCCCAAATCATTTTAAATCCTTCCTTTTTTTCTTAACCTCTTTTTGTGCCATAGTTTCAATTACTAGGAAGGAACTTCATTCCCCTATAAGTACAGGAATAAGCATAGTCACCGCACATGATGAATGGAAACGTGTTTGAGAAATATAGTACCATACCTACTCTTCATTTATCAGCTAGCTTGTTATCTCTTGCTAGCCAACATTTCGAATTCACAGCAATGGTAAAAAATGTACTATGCAACAATTTTGCACACTGATGACATACATCTGGCATTAATGAATGCCGAGGTGCGAGGTGAGAATGATGGTTAAGGTTATGTGTCAACTTGGCCAGCCTAGGATTCTCAGTGTCTCATGTAATGTGGCAGTTATGTATTGATAAAATTTGCAATAATGTACTGTCTTAGCTATCTACTACTGCTAAAACAGAAATGCCACAAGTAGGTGACTTGAACAAAGAGAAACAGATTCTCTCAAGTCCAGATTCAGGGTGCTGGAGCTAGGGGAAGGCTCTCTCTCTCTCTCTCTCTCTCTCTCTCTGTTGGCTCACAGCTTAAGGTCCTTGTCTCCTTCCAACAACTGTGGGCTTTGCATCCACACTGGAGGCCTTCATATGTCTTGGCATTAGTCTAACCTGGGGTCTAGGAAGTTCACAGCATAGGGACTCTGGTACCAAGGATAGCATCTGTGCTCAGTCTTCTTTCTTGGTGATGGCAGAACCCTCTAATCTCTGCTCACTTGTCTCATCTTTTACTAGATTTCAAGAGACTGACACAAGAGATAAACTGATCCTGTAGACTGAATCCTGCTTCATTAGCACACAGTTAGTTAGGACATGGTGGTGGTAATGGTGTGCCCTGCAGTAGGTTCTGACTTATAGAGACCCGGCATAGGGTTTCTGAGGCTGTACTACATCTTTATGGATCAGAAAGTCTCATCCATCTCCCAAGGAACGGGTGGTAGTATTGAACTGCTGACCTTGAGGTTAGCAGTCCAGCTCGTAGCCACTACGCTACCAGAGCTCCTTAGGATATATGAGGGGGTTTTGAGAAGCTTGTGGAAAAATTCCATTTTCCACAAACTTTTTGAAGGGTTTTTGCACAACACATAGGATAATTACATCAGATCACAAGATGGAAGGTAACTACATAATATGGAAAATCATGGCCCAGCTAACTTTACACATCTTTTGGGGGACACAATTCAATCTATAACACGTAGTGCTTGATGGAATTTGGCCCAGCTAACTTTACACATCTTTTGGGGGACACAATTCAATCTATAACACGTAGTGCTTGATGGAATTTGGCAGCTCTGTAATGACTCAATCTCACTGCACATCATGACCAGCTGTGGCCATTCACATTTTCATGTAACATGTGACCTGACCCTCACAATTCTCGTTCTGCTGAAGCCACATCTACGGACACTGGGTCAGTCCATTCCACTGAGAGCTTTTTGCCAGTTTGCCTGACCGTTACTTATCAAGTGTGATGTCCTTCTCCTGTTTGCTTTGAAGTCAGCATCTCTGCAGTGACTGAGCCATGTGACAGGGATAGGTAGGTAGTCTCTAGAACCTGAGGGTTTCAGTCCTACAAGGAACTGTTATTGTTGTGTGCCGTGGAGTCGGTTCCTACTCATAGCGACCCTGTACAGGGTTTCTGAGGCCGTAAATCTTTACAGGAGCAGAAAGCCTCCTCTTTCTCCCATGGAACAGGTGGTAGTTTCGAACTGCTGACCTTGCAGTTCACAGCCCAATTCATAAACACTACGCTACCAGAACTCCTACAAGGAATTGGAATCTGCCAATCTGCTAAATATCTGAAGGTGCTCAGATGCAGACCCTTCCCCCAGTTGAACCTCCAGGTGAGAATGCATCCCAGCAGAAGCCTTGACTGCAGCCTTGAGACTGAATTCTTGATGGAGACAGTGAGATGATGAATGTCATGCGTTGTTTTGAGCTGTTAAATCCATGGTCATATATTATGCAGCAACAGGAAACCAAAAGGAGTGGATAGGTATTTGATTCTATGGGTTAAGATCCAACATTATTTATTTATTTTTAAGGTTTTTATTGTGGATTGAGTGAAAGTTTACAGGGCAGATCATCAGTTTTATATTCAACAAATCATACACCTTGTTTCATTACAATGATTATAATCCCTTCCATGTACGATCAGTTAACAGTATTTCTCTCTATTCACTTTAGCTTTTTTTTTTAAAAACACTCAGGCATATAAAATAATTTACACCACCAAAGAGCACATTCTGTAAGTCTGCCTCCTGGCCACCAGCTCTTAGTCCCTCTCTTCCCATGAATCTAGAGTCCTCAGCTGCTTCCTCTCTCCATATCTACATCTCTGCCTCCATCTCTGGTATTGCTGCGTCTCTGGATAAGGTCTCACATTCTGCTTGTGCTCTTTCCCTTTGATGGTCCTAGGGTCCTTAGTTTCTGCACTGTAAGATTAACTACTTCCCCATTTTTGTTACAAAACTTCTACCTTTGTGACAGTCGCAATTACTATTGAATTATAAGAATCATATCCCCATCCCTTTTAACCAGACCCATCTGGACAAGATGAAAATGATTCAGTGGGGACTCTTTCTTCCCCCCCACACTATTAAACTACACTCCCCCTTGAACCTTGTAAGCCAGTCACTTCGTGCTTTTATTGCCCCCTCATTTTAGGGAGCCAATGTCTAAGTTGCCCGTCCCTATCTGCCCTGTGTACAGAGCGGGTAGCACTAATACTTCATGTGAAGACTCCTTCCCTCTTTGTTGCCAACATTCTTATTTTGCTGCTTAAATTGTTCCAGCTTTGGCTATGAGGAGCCCCCTCATTATTGGAGAATGGGACCCAGAGATCAAGATGGAAACACTAAGTGTGCCATTGTTACTGACATGTTATTACTTCTAGGTTTCTCAGTGTCCAGAGCTAGTAAATGTATGTATGTGTACTCTGCACACAATCACATAGCTACATTTTTGTATTATTTCTGTGTGTATCAAACCATGAACTTATATAAAGACTTCTAATTCCATTCTGCCTGACCCAAGCCATGGTATTTTCAATCTCTTCAGATGCATGTGAAAGTTGGACAAAGAAAAAAGGAAGACCACAGAAGAATTGATGCAGTTGGGTTATGGTGTTGGAAAAGAATATTGAATGTACCATGGAGTGCCAGAAGAACAACAGATCTGTGTTAGAAGAAGTACAGCCAGAGTGCTCCTTAGAAGCCAGCATGGGGGGACTTTGTCTTAGGAGGGACCAGTCCCTGCTAAGTGGAGGATCAGCAAAAAAGTGGAAGACCTCCAACGAGATGGACTGGCACAGTGGCAGCAACAAGGAGTTCAAGTGTAATGACAATTTGTGAGGTTGACGCAGGACTGGGCAGTGTTCCTTTCTGTTGTGGACAGTGCCGCTATGAGGTGGAAGTGACTCAACAACTCCATTTTCACTTCAACAAAAGGGGCTCATTTTAACCTTCCACTTTACCTTATTTATAACGTCTCTCCCCAACAGTGAGAAACCTGGTCCTAGTTATCTGAACGCCTTTATTTGTAAGTATTACATACTTAATGCAGTTTCAGAATTGCGACTCTATACTCCAGCGAAACACACAGGGCCATTTGTTAGTGTTTATGTTCAGTTTCATCCACAGTGTGACTTGTTTTTATATTTTGGCTGTATGTGAACTGCTTCAGTGGTTTCAATGGTCACGAGTTACACAGAGAGATGGATTCAGAAATGTTGTTTTCTCCTAGTCCCTGCTTTCCTGTTTCCATTTCTCCTTTCTTTAATCACTCCTTTCCCACCCGCTTTCTGTAGAGAATCCCTTTGATTTCACATCACCCTTCCTAAGTAGTTTTGTAGAAATGAGTACCTATCTGTGAATTATATCCTCTTTTCTCCTAAACACCTTACATACCTTTTGAGTTCTAATTTTTTCACTTAATACTATGTCTGGGGAATTACTTCCAATCAGTTTATAAGATCCTTCTTTATTTTTAAAATACTGTGACAGCATATCCTTTCATGTCAAAGCGCTCTGTAGTTCTCCCCCCAACCCCTCCTACATACAGGCATTTAGGCTGCTTCCAGTCTCCAGGAGGTCCTGTACTGTTTTGAGGTCTGTCTTCAGGGTACATTCCTTGACGTGGGACTGCTGAGCCAAAAGGTTACTCACTTCCAAATTTCCCTGTAGAAATCCCAAGTCTCCTCTGCAGCAATCTGCCTTTTCACCAGCACTGTGGGACTTTAACATTTGAGATATGGCACCTCAGATATTTTTGAAGTTGCCTTTATACAGTTTGGAGTGAATCTGAGCATTTTTTTTTTTTTTTCATATGGTTTTATCTTTTCATAAAAATTGTTTGTTAATGTCTTTCCTCTATGTTTTCTGTTTGGGTTTTTGGTCTTTTACTTTGAAATTCTTAAGAGTTGTTTATTTACTCGGGAGACTGGCCAGTTATTCTGTAATGTAAACTGTGAATACTTTCTCCCCGTGCATTAGTTGTCTTTATGCTTGCATTTGTAGTCCAGATTAAAAACATCATCAAACTGATCAGTCTTTACTTCTATTTCCCTTGGATTTGGGGTCCTAAGAACAGGAAGTCAAGCTTGTTTTCATCGAGCACTGGCTTGATTCTATTTTAACAGATCTGGAGTTTATTCTTATGTATGTATGTCTAATTGTTTGCCAGTCCACATGATTTTTAATTATAGGTGGCTTTATTCCAAACCAAAAATCCAAACTTAATGCTATCAAGGGATTTTTGACTCATAGTGACCCTGTATAGGGTTTCCAAGGCTGCAAATCTTCATGGGAGCAGAAAGCCTAATCTTTCTTTTGCAAAGTGGCTGGGTGGGGTTTGAACTGCCGACCTTGTGGTTAAACAGTCCAGTGCTTACTTATACTACAGCATCACTTATGTTGTTGTTTTTAAGTGCCATCGAGTCGGTTCCGACCCATAGCGACCCTGTACAGGGTTTCCGAGGGTATAAATCTTTACGGGAGTAGAAAGCCTCATCTTTCTCCCGTGGAGCGGCTGGTAGTTTCGAACCGCTAACCTTAAGGTTCGCAGCCCGATTTATAAACACTATGCTACCAGAGCATACTTTAATGTCTACTATACATGTTGACGATTGTGCTACACCTAGGTAAGGTCTGTAGTTCTGGTGAAGTGCTGTGGACTCAGTTCTGATTCATCGTGAGCCAGTACAGGATTCTGAAGCCATAAATCTTTAAGGGAGCAGAAAGCTTCATCTTTCTCCTGCAGAATAGCTGGCAGTTTCGAACTGCTGGCCTTAAGGTTAGTAGCCCGGCTTGTAACCACTATGCTACCACAGCTCCTTAGTATAAGGTCTAGCATAAGATTAAAAAAAGCTTTCTCTTTTTCAGTGTGCTCTAGGTTTTCTGACATGTTTATTTTTCTGTATGAACCTCAGTATCAATTTGTCTAACTACATAAAGTATCTTCTTGATGTTTATTACTGGGATTGCACTGAAAGATGATCTATTAATTTAAGAAGCACTAATGACAGTTGCCAAACCATGGTGTTTTCAATAACCTCATATGCATGCGAAAGCTGGACAGTGAATAAAGAAGACCGTAGAAAAATTGATGCTTTTGAGTTATGGTGTTGGAGGAAAATATTGAAAGTGCCATGGGCTGCCAAAAGAACCAACAGATCTGTGTTGGAGGAAGTGCAGCCAGAGTGCTCATTGGAGGCCAGGATGACCAAACTTCGTCTCTCATACTTCAGGCATATTGTCAGGAGGGACCAGTCTCTGGAGAACGATATCATGTTTGGTAAGGTGGAGGGACAGAGAAAGAGAGGAAGACCCCCAACGAGATGGATTGGCCAAGTGGCAGCATCGATGAACTCAAGCGTGGTAACAGTAGTAAGGTTGGCCCCGGATTCATTCTGGGGCAGTGTTTCATTCTGCTGTGCATGAGGTCACTATGGGTCATTACCTACTCTACTTGATGGCTCCTAACAACAACAACAGCAACAACAGTTGACCCCAGGAATAGGAGATGTGGGTACATTTATTCAAATTTTTGTTAGTTTCATTTGGGAAACTTTTATGCTAAATTTATTCCTAAGTATTTAACCTTCTTTGTTGCTATTATAAGTGGACTTTTCTCTACTTTTGTGTCTTTTTCTTATTTACTGTTGATGTATACTAAGCTACTGCTTTTTGTATGTTAATTTTATATCCTGCTCCTGCTCTGAATTCTTTTCCTGTTGGAATTGATTTATCCCTGATTCTCTGTGTTTTCCAGGCATACTATTATATCACCTACAAACAGACAGTTGTATTTTTCACCTACCCATTCTTACACATTTTAGTGCGTTCTCTTATCCAGCAGCAGTGGCTAATACATCCAGCCCGTTACTGAGTCATAGTGGAGACAGTGGGCATTCTTGCCTTGTTTGCAAACTTAGTAGAAATGCTTCTAGTATTTCCTTGTTGTTGTTGTTGTTGCTGAGTGCTGTGGAGTCGGTTCCAACCCACAGTGACCCTGTGTAGAGTTTCTGAGGAGTGGCTGGTGAACCTGAACCACCCATTTTGCAGTTCAAACGGCTTTGCAGTCTGGCGCATTAACCCACAGCACCACACCAGGACTCCATATTAGATAAATTAAAACTAAGGGGGGAAATATGTGTAGAAAATAGCCTTCAATTTCTATTTCCTAGAATGCTTTTACCATGAATAAGTATTGACTTTTTATCCAAGGATTTTTCAACTTGTACGAGATGAATTTTCCCCTAGATTTATTCATTTAATGTTTTTGTTAAGTGCCGTCAAGTTGGTTCTGACTCATAACCACCCTGTATGGATTTCCAAAGAGCAGCTGGTATGTTTGAACCACCAACTTTGTGATTAACATCCCAGTGCTTATACTATAATGCCACACGAGGACTCCTATTAATACAGTATATAAAACTAATGGAGTTTTTAAAAACAGAACCAACCTTGCATTACTGGAATAAAACCCACCTCCTTAGGGGGCATTATTTTCTAATGTGCTGTTGAATTCTGTTTGTAAAAATTTAAAAAATAATTTTTTCCACTGGTATGAATTTCGAGGGAAATTTTTATAATTAAAAATAGCTTTTGAGAAGTGGATGAAGATCATCAACAACCTAAATTCCACATTTTAGGAACAGGAACACTGGGATTGTAATAGAGGCCAGAATGAGGGAGCGGCTGGCTAATGTGCATGCTTTGGATAAATTCACATAATTCAGTTATGCATCACTCCCAGTGGGTGGACTGAGCCACATGGTTCTACAGTGGGCAGCGTAGTGAGTTAGTCACACAAGGAGCTGCTCACCGAAAGGCCGGCAGTTTGAATCCACCAGCCACTCCGTGGTAGAAACATTGCTTTCTGCTTCCATATAAAGCTTTGCCATTTTGGAAACCCTATGCAGAGTCACCGTGAGTTAGAACTGACTACATGACACACAACAACAGCCCTCTCATAGCAAGATGGCAGGGAGGTGAGACCAAGCAGCCAGTAGGAAGTTCTGTGCTCCTTACAAGCAGACAGTACCAACATAGCTCTCACATGACTGCTGTGAATACTCTTGCGTCTTCTCTCACTAGGATGTATGTTGGAGAGGGCAGAGAACTGTAGTTTTTGCCCCTTGCTGTAGCACATGAAAGGCTTCTGGTGATGTACTGGTTAAGCGCTCAGCTATTAACAGAAAGGCCGGCAGTTTGAACCCACCAGCCTCTCCACAGAAGAAAGATGTGGCAGTCTGCTTCTGTGAATTTGATAGCCTGTGGGTGTTCTAATCTGTCCTGTAAGGTCACTATGAGTTGAAATCAATCAAATGTAATGGGTTTACATCACACGAGCCAGACAAACGATAAGCATTTGGAAACATTTGTGGAATAAATACAACAAACTCAGGCGAAGAGCTATCTGGATCTTTACAAGCTATCAGTAATCATGTAGCTCTTCCTTACGGTAATAGATCAAGAACAGGCAAGGTTTTTCTTTTTTTTTTCTGTAAATTTCACCAAAACAGTAAATATTTTAGGTTTTGCAGAACATATGTGCTCTGTCGCAACTATTCAACTCAGCTGTTGCAGTGCAAATACGTACGTAAGTGAAACTACATAAATAAAACTTTATTTACAAAAACAGGTGGTGGGCTGAATTTGGCCTATTGGCCCCTGTTCTAAATTACAACATCGGTAAAAAGGTACTCAGGATGACTTGCTCCAAATGGCAATGAACATCAGATTGCACTTTACATCAACAGGCAGTGACGCATACACCTGACCTAGGTCCCCGCATGTCCCAGGGGAGCTTACACTGAGAAACGTCAGCTAAAGAACCAAGTTTCTGTCCTCTCCAAACCAGATGCAGGGGTGGGGCTTGGGCCCTTGCTATGAACACAAGTAGTTTCAGCACTGCAATGGCAAGAGTTTTAGTAAGTGACTAGTTGCAGTGCCGTGTGTCGGAAGAAACACAGTCAGAATGCTCCTGAGAAGCCACGATGACCAGACTTTGTACATATATCAGACTTCAGATATACTATCAGGAGGAACCAGTCTCTGTGGAAGGACATCATGCTTGTAAAGTGGAAGATCACAGAAAAAGAGAAAGACCCCCAATGAAATGGATTGGCACAGTGGCAGTAGCCATGGGCTCAAGCTTAAACAACAATTGTGAGGTTTGCACAAGATTGAGTAGTGTTTTGGTCGCTATGAGGTCACTATGTGAACTAGCTCGACAGCACCTAACAACAACAACTGCAACTTATTTTCACTTCAAAAATTTTTTATTTATTTTTTCAGGTGAGCCCGAAACAAGAAAACTAAGAAATCCAAACTGTTTATCAGGTTTGTTATTGCTGTCAGGTGCTGTCGAGTTGGTACCGACTCATAGCCACCTTACGCACAGCAGAACATAAGATTTATCAGGTACGATCAATCATATGCCATGCTCTGCTACTGATGTGCTGCGATGGTGGGGACTACGCATGTGGTAAACAGGGTCTCCGCACTGGCCCCTTATGCAGGCTCAAGCTTCCTGGGGTTTGGTCCCTTTCGAATTTACCAGGGCATACAACTATAGGGACTCCAGAGGATGCCCATCCACAACCAACAAGCTATTCAGCCCTCTATTAAGTCACTCCAGGATGTCTCAGGAGTCCTGGGGGTGGCACTGTAGGACAAGCACTGGACAGCAAGGTTGGTTTGAATTGCAAGGTCGGTGGTTCAAACCCACCAGCCACTATACAGCATTGCTATGATTTGGAACCAATTCGACGGTACTTAACCACAACAAACATGCTGTCTCTATGTAATAACTTACAGCAGAGATACAACAAGAACTTCCAATTTTCAGAAGCTAGAGTGGCCAAACATTATTCCTTCCTGTCAAACTGTTGCAGCTAGAAAAAACAAATCTCAAACCAAAACCACCTGGCAAGGATTTAGCTATTCAAGGGAGAATGGTGATGTAATTAACCAACAGGGCCAACCTGAGTAAAACAGGCAACGTCTGACAGCAGTGGTAATGCCCAGAACCCAGTTCCCCACCCAGTTTTACGACAGTTGCTAGCTTTGAGAAAAGTGAACAGAGAAATAAAGGAAAGGCCACCATCCAGAAAACATATTTATTTGTCTTATAAGTTCTCGGATAAACTGGAGGAGACTAGTTGAATGTGCAAACTAAAGTAAGAATTGAGCACTTACTATGTGAAAGGCAGTTTTCGAAATGATAGTTTTCTAGTAAAAAGAGTAACTCAAAACAGTTGGCTTCTCATGTCTCATAATGAACATTAAATGACATGTTAAATTTTAAGAAATTTGGACAATTTTGTTGGCCAACCTTCCTTAGATAAGGACCCTTAGGGTACATGGGAATCACAAGATGTTAGAGAAAAAAATGACTTGGGTTCTATCCAGGAATTCTCTAATACTAACAGGGGTAACTTATGCCTGTTGTTGTTAAGTGCTGTTAAGTCGGCTTCGACTCGTAGCAACCCTATACAGGGTTTTCAAACTCATAGCAGCTGGTGAGTTTGAACCACTGACCTTGCAGTTCAAACCGTTCTTGTGGTCCAGCGCGTTAACCCACAGTGCCACATCAGGACTCGTTATGAGTCAGAACCAACTTGATGGCACTTTAACAACAACATATTGCTATTAAGTGGTATCATGTCGGTTCCGACTCAGAGATTCTGTATACATATATATACACACACATGTATACACACACATATATACACACACACACACAC
>NW_006408635.1:6051413-6079268 GCF_000296735.1 Chrysochloris asiatica | reverse complement strand
GAGCTTGAACTGCTGACCTTGTGGTTCAAACTGGCTTTGCAGTCCAGTGCATTAACTCACAGCACTATACCAGGTGGTTAGTGGTTATAACGTGCCATGGAGTCAGTTCCAACTCATAACGACCATGAGTAAGGTTTCTGAGGCTCTGTATCTTTATGGGTAGGGGTGGCTTTGAACTTCTGAGCCTGAGACTGGCAGCCTTGCTCATAATCTACTATACTACTAGGGTTCCATACATATAGGGGAGCTCTGATGGCGTAGTGGGTTATGTTGGTCGTATCGACCCTGTACAGGGTTTCCAAGGAGTGGCTGGTGAGTTTTAGCTGCCAACCTTGCTTTAACAGTCCAGTGCTTATCCTACAGTGCTACCTCAGGACTCCATCACTGCTAATAGGGTGGGCAAAAAATGGATTTTCAATAGTGCACAGCTTATCAAATGTCTTAGGCACTGACTCGGATGAGTTAGAAAACCCACAAATTACTTTGAGTACAACATCTTTGTGTTCAGTGTCTTCTATTTCATTTGCTTCAAGAAAAGGAAACAAACAAACAAAAAAACCTCTCTTATCTCACAAAATCCACGAAGCAGGTGGACTAATACCAACCCAATGTGCTCCAAAGAGAACGTTTCAATACGGAATCTGCTCCTAATTCACCTTCACGGTTACACTGAACAGCTTTTCTCTCAAGTTCCCAAATGTGGACTTGCTGCACTTACTGTTGGCCAAAGTGGGGGATGTGCACAGGGTTCACTGTCTGTCTGAAATCGGATCTCACTCTTACCCTTACTAGTCATGGCTGTTGTTGTTAGGTGCCGTCACACATCACAGTGACCCACGCACAACAAAAGGAAACTGCCTAGTCCTGAGCCATCCCCATTGCTGCCGCTACTGTGCCAAGCCATCTCCTTTTGGGGGGCGGGGGAGGGTGTCTTACTCTTGGTCGCTAACCCTCTACTTTTCTAAGCATGACGATCTTCACCAGGGACTGGTCGCTCCTGACAACATGTCCAATGTATGAGAGCTACTTAGGAGCATTCTGGAAGCGCTTCTATCAAGAGAGATTAGCCTGGTTTTCCGGTACTACATGGTACTTCCAACATCCTTTTCCAGCATCATGATTCAAATTCATCCATTTTTCTAGAGTGTTGCTTATTAACTGTATACTTTTCACATGCATATGAGGAGAATAAACTACCATGGCTTGGATCAGGCGCACTTTAGTCCTCTGAAAGTGACATCTTTGTTCTTGAACACTTCAAAGAGGTTTTGTGTGGCAGATTTGCCTAATGTGATACGTTGTTTGATTTCTTGACTGCTGCTTCCACAAGCACTGACTGTGGGGTTTCAGCAGAATGAAGTCTTTGACAACTTCATCCTCTTCTCCGCTTATCATGATACCCTTTACTGTTCACAGTGCCCTCCCAACCTCCTGCCCCCCCTAAAATAATATCTTCTACTAGACCCCTATTAGAAGATACTCTATTGGGGGTTGGGATGGAAGGGTGGGATGGGCACTGTGAACCCATTTCTTTAGTGTGAGCCCTCCCACCACCACTGCCACAGAGTCCATTTCGACTCACAGCGATCACGTTTGGGGATTCCGAGACTGTATTTTATGGGAGCAGACAGCCTCAGTTTGCTCCCTGGTGGGTTTGAACTACCAATCTTGCAGTCAGTAGCCCAATGTGCCCCCAGAGCTCTTTTGGATCCATACAAAGGGGGATGGAACAATCTCTCTATCCTCCAAAAGTAACCACAGGAATGTGATACTTCAAAGTTCGAAGACAAATCCTTCCATGACTTTATACCTAAAAAGTTCATTCAAAATCAGGCTTGGATTGCCTGAATCCTCATCAAGATCATGCCAACAGGTGCTGAAAAGAGCTAAATCTGGACTTCGGAGGCATGCTTCACGCTGTCTGAGTCAGCTGTGCAAGCAATGAGGCAACTCCCAAGATTCCCTGAACTTGACAGAGCAGGAGAGCTCCCAGAGTCCTCCTGAAGAGTCACATACCTTTATTCTAAACCAACAGTCAAAACCCTGCTGGCGGCGGGTTTTCAACAAGTCCCCCTCCTGAGGCCTAAGGGTTACGAGTCTCTTTATTAACAGATCCTGGCAAACATCCAAGACAGAAGAGGCTACACAGGCCTATCTGTTGACAAGGGAAACTCGAAAGTGAGTGAGTATGATCAAGTTTGTGTGCAAATGATGCCCTTCCAGGGGCTGGATGTCCAATGCTTCCTGCTTCTGGGTTTTTAATTACAAACATCAACTCATTATACTCCCCAAACACTGCCATGGAGTCAACTGTGACTCACAGCGACCTGGTTTTTAAGGCTGTAGATCTTTATGGGAGCAGAAAGCCTATCCACCTTCTGTGGAGCTGATGGTGGGTTCAAACCACCAACCTTGTGGTTAGCAGCCCAGTGCTTATCCTACAGGGGCACCAGGGTTCCTTGGTATTCACAGCATGTTTTGATTAAACAGAAACCAGATTCTAAAAACTTAGAGCCAGGTGATTTTTTTGTATAAAAACACAGTCAACTGTCATTGTTTGCAGCTTAGTCTGAGGCTACTGTAAATTCTGAATGAGCAAATGTTGACTGATTAATCCCAGAGAGAGAGAGAGAGAGAGAGGGTTGGGGCCCTATGAACCTCTGGTCACAACCTTTTCATCTGCCAAACTGTTGGAAGACCCCTTATTTAAGAGATGCTGTGGATTTTTTTTAACATTGAACCCAGCCTGGCACCACTACAACTTGTGCCTGAATGAAACTCATCTAACATATTGACAGCCTTCCTGCTAGGAGAACTATTTGTTTGGGGGCCATTTCAAACAGCGAAATCATAAAACAAAAAGCACAGAACTTACAAATACAAACAATGTGGTGCTTCAAAGGATACCTGTTTACAGTTGTTAAGTGTCATTAAGTCAGTTCCGACTCATAGTGACTGTAGAGGATTTGAACCGCCAACCTCGTAGTTAGCAGTCTAGTGCTTAATCTACAGCACCACACCAGGACACATAGGAGAGCTGAAACAAGAAGACAGTGTCCTCAGTTGGGAACACGTGTGTTGAGCAAACAAAATTCCCTTGCTACTCTTCACAGCATACTGTAAGCATGGGCTTTTGAGTTACTAGTAAATTTTAGCGAGTAGGCAAGTTCGCAAACATAGAATCTGAATAAGAGTAGTCGGCTGCATAACCTTCTGACAGTTTGGAGGGCTCATCTGTGACTGGGAAGATCTGTGCAAGACGTAGTTTCTGATGGTACCGAGACCTGATTTCACCCTGCAGTAGCTGCTGCTACCTAACCTGGCCAGGCTCCCGGCTCCCCGGCAGGAGCTCTGGCTAAGTGAATTCAAACTCTGTTTCTTTATAGACAGAAGGACATTAAAATAAGACACAAAACTTTAAGGAAAGCTTAGTGTTTAGTGCCACTGAGCCGATTCCGACCCATAATAACCCTGTATGGGGTTTGCGAGGAGCGGTTGTTGAGTTTGAACCACCGACCTTGTGGATCAAACCAACTTTGCTGAATGCTAGTTAGATTTAGGTGTGGAGATTTGAATGGGAAAAAGGTAATAAGAACACAAGTGTGATTTGGCTGAAATAGGAGCTAGTACAAGGATGTCCATCTTTGGACATCCTGACTGTGTCAAGAGGTATTCCTTTGTGAACGTCAGAGCTGAACTGAAAATCCGCTCCGTTTTCAAGGAAACATCCTGGTACAGTTCTCTAACATGTGGGGGCGCCATGAGTTGGCATAGACTCGATGGCACCTGGTTCATTTGTGTGTTTCAATGGCTTTAAAGGTCAGCGATACAATTCAAAGGTCTTGGGTATGAAAACTCACTTGGGTGGGGGGTGGGGGTGTATGTATATTTGGATACGACCACTCACCTTCCCCTCTACCAAGAAGTCTACATGCACATCGCTGGGTTATCTCTAAGCAAAGTAGCCGGTTCTTAACTTTCCTCAGGCAGAAAACAAGACAGAAATAACAGAGCAGCTACCAGAAAAATCAGATCTAATCCTCGCTTTGATGTGAAGTGAGAGGCAGGGGAGGGGGAACCAAAGGGAGCAGGCGGTTTATATTTCTCCCACCAGCACAAATTAATAAAAACAAAACCTAATTTCCCCCTCTCTTATCCATTCTTATTTCTCCTCACAATATTTTTCCTCTTTCTAAGATTCCACCCCCCTCTTTCTTTTTTTTTTTTGTTTGAGGAGCTTAATATTTGGCTGCCTTCTGACGAAATGGGTATAGTGACAGATGAAAGACTTGTATTCATCGTATAATTCAGAAGAAGGGGGAAAAACCGACTGCTGTGCATTTAAGATTCTAACAACCTTGCAATTTTGTATAGTCGTTTCCCCACCCGCTCTTTTGAAGAAAACGGCTTTTATTCTGTTAATAGCTAACCACAGTCGCAGCAGCATGGATCCGATTAGCAGTTCTTACGGTACAAAGGGGAGAAGGGGAAAAAAAGCTGTGAACAGGGTTGCCAATTTGTCCACCTGGGCCCCCAGGAGGAAGATTAGATGAGGCGCCTGCCTGCTCTCTTTTTTCCACTTGATCGCTGCTCCGTGCCGCCTGAGAGACAGGCCTTTTGAACGCCAAGGCACTTTCTTTGCTTTCAAAAAAGTTTCCCCTGTTGCAACCTCTCTAGTCACAGATCTCCCACTCTGGGCTGCAGCCCTCGGTGGCCACTCTCTGCCTGTCAGCCGGGTTGCTGAGACAAGGGCCACACGTGGGTGTCCACGGCCTAGGAGCTGCGTTTCAAATAGCAAACACAGATGGGGTGCTTGGTGTACCCTGTATGGACAAGGGGCCGTGGTTCCTAGACCAGATGCTGATAGCCATGGGCAGTCAAGTAAGATAAACCATCTAGAAAGCAGACATTAAAATGTAAGGAAACAGCACAGGAGAGGTAAAAATTAGGACTGGAAGATGGCATTCTGGCATTAAGGCAACATGGTATCGAGATATGGAATTAAGTTATCAACCTAGGTAGTAAAATAACATAGTGTTATGTAAAAAGGAGGCCTGGTGGTGCAGCGGGCTAAGCATTGGGCTGCTAACTGACAAGTCAGTGGTTTGTACCCACCCGCCCTCTCCGTGGAGAAAGATGAGGCCGTCTGCTCCCATAAAGCTCTACAGCCTCAGAAGCTTCAGGCAGCTAGTGCTCCTCGGTCCTATACAGAGATGTAGTGCTCCTCGGTCCTACACAGAAATGTAGTGTTCCTCGGTCCTATACAGAGATGTAATGCTCCTTGGAGCTATACAGAGATGTAGTGCTCCTCGGTCCTATACAGAGATGTAGTGCTCCTGGGTCCTATACAGAGATGTAGTGCTCCTCGGTCCTATACAGAGATGCTGTTAGGTTGGACCTTACTCCTAGGCGCTAGGTTCCTCGGCTAATATCTAAAAGCTTTAAAGTTTTTGTTGTATTTGCCATTGCACTAAATAAGGAGCTCTGGTCGCATAGTGGTTACGAATCAGGGTACTAACCTCAAGGTTGGCAGTTCGGAACTACCAGCTGTTCCATGGGAGAAAGATGAGGCGTTCTGCTCCCGTAAAGATTTGCAGCCTCAGAAACCCTGTGCAGGGTCGCTATGAGTCGGAACCGATTCCTCGGTACTTAACAACAACAATAACACTGCAGGATAATGCACTGGACTGCAAGCTTGGTTTGAACCACAAGGTCGGAGGTTCAAACCCACCAGCTGCTCCTCAGAACCCCTAGACAGGGTTATTGTGAGTTGGAACCAACTTGATGGCACTTAAAACATTTCTTTTGTGATAAAACATAATGCTTCTAAACCCTCCCTTGGTATTGTCGTTGTTGTTAAGTGCTGTCGAGTAGGTTCCGACCCATAGCGACCCTGTACAGGGTTTCCAAGGGTGTAAATCTTTACGGGAGTAGAAAGCCTCATCTTTCTCCACGGAGTGGCTGGTAGTTTCGAACCGCTGACCTTAAGGTTCACAGCCCGATTCGTAATCACTACGCTAACAGAGCTCCTTTTAAAGGTAAAGAGAAAACAAAAGTGTTGTACTATGCTGGAAAATGTTAAAAAACAAACAAACCAAAAACCATCAAAACCCAAAAAGTCAAGGTTTCTGACTGGAATCTTTGTTAAGGTGGTATATAAGCAACACTTGACTTTATGTACCCTTTCAACTTGCTTGGACAGCACAACGTACACTATGGCATTTGTTTGGGTGTTTAAACAAATGTTTTTTTCAAGTGGTAAATTGTACACATGCCTTGCTTACTCTTTCTAAGCCTGCTGGCCTACAGAGGTTGCTGGGGAACAGGGTCCATCTCTACACTGGGTCAACACTAGAGCCGCTAGGCAAAGGAGGAGGCACCAGACACTTGCCCACGGTCGCGCCTCTTAGGAAGGAACAAGCCAAAGACAGGGTTTGTGTAGCAGCTCAACTGTCGGAATTGACTGCACAGGGGTGGGGTGGTGGGACGTGGGGCATCACTTCAGAGCAGCAAGGTTAAGTAAGGGTTGTGGGACCAGAGAGAGGAGTTCACCCAAGGGCAGAGCTCCCCTAGGGAGCTTCATTCTACTCTTGACACACTGGGGTTGTCACAAACTGGAATCAGTTCATTGGTAACTGGGTTTGGCTCTGGGTAATCACAAAAATTTCCCATAGCCAATCTAGTTTTAGTGGATCATCTTCTTTGAAGACAGAATTGATCATTAATAATACATTTTGTCTGAAAAAAAAAAAATTGCTATTGGTATTAAGGAGTCCTGGTGGTGTAGGGGTGCTCACTGAGAGGTCGGCAGTTCAAACCTACCCATTGCTCCATCGGAGTACCAAGAAACAGTCTGCTGTGAGTCAGAACTGACTTGCTGACAGTAGGTTTGGATTGGGGCTGTTGCTGTTTGGGGATACTGAGTTTTGACCCATAATGACCCCCTGTGGCAGAGTTGAACTGCCTCAGACAGTTTTCAAGGAACACATCACCGGGCCTTTTTCCTACCAAGGTGCTGGCTGGGTTCAAATTGCCAACTTCTTAGTTACCGGCTGAGTGCTTATGCATTGTGCAAACAGGGCTCCTAAGAAAATAATGAAGAAATGG
Source organism: Chrysochloris asiatica (assembly GCF_000296735.1). NCBI lineage: Eukaryota > Metazoa > Chordata > Mammalia > Afrosoricida > Chrysochloridae > Chrysochloris > Chrysochloris asiatica. The sequence continues at coordinate 6,072,161 of NW_006408635.1, read as the reverse complement.
CACAGCAGACAATTCCAGAATTCTGCTCCAGTATAGGTGGCAATTTCTGTCTGTAGAATGGATCCAAATCAGGCTGGGTCTGTAAATGTAAAGATCTAGTTGACATCAACAGCCCTTAAGACCAGTGTATCAATTCTGTCATTAAGGAGAAATATAATAACAAGATGTCATAATGGCATCTCCAGAAGGGAGGGAAAGAGATTGGCCCCCAAACTGGGAAAATGCTACGATGGGTGGGAAGATGGCTTCAAGCACGTAACAGGAAAGGTTGATGAACCAATGTGACTGACTTCACAACTCTTTTTTTTTGAATTTCTCTTTTTTCCAAGAGAACTGTGAATTCTTTGATGTGGCCAACATTTATTGAGTGTCTCTTACTTACCAGTTATTGCTTTTGGCTCTGGGGATACAAAGAAGAACGTGTCACTCATTGGCTATTGGGTGACCAAGGGGGCTTGGAGAGTTGAACCCTATTCAGACTTTGCAAAAAGGAAGGTACTTGAGTTAGGTTTTGAAGGAATTTCCTAAGCTGATGTGAGTAAGAGGGGAATTCTAGGACAAAGGAATGTGATTCTTGAATTCCACTCTAGGGAAAGGTGTGACACAAAGTCATGGTCAATAGTATCAAACAGGGAATCCAGAACTATTTGCCTCAACCTGCTTCTAATAAAAGGATCTCTGGTGGTTCAGTGGGCTAAGTGTTGAACTACCTGAAAGGCCGGTGGTTTGAACCCACCGGCCCCTCTGTGGGAGAAAGCTGAGGCAGAGAACTTCTGTGAAGACTCACGGCCTTAGAAACCATAGAGAGTACATCCCCTCTGCCCTGTGGGGTTGTCGTGATGACGTCGTAATGGCAGTGGGTTTGGCTTTTGGTTCTGAGCTTCTAATAAAGAACAAGGCTTCAACACAAAAAATAACACCCTTAGCTTTGTTGTTAGGTGCTGTAGAGTCGATGCCAACTCAGCAACCCTATGCACAACAGAACGAAACACTGCCTAGACTTGAGGCAGCCTCGTGATGGTTACATTTGAGCCCAGTTGCTGGCACCTCGTCAGTCCATCTCATTGGGGGTCTTTCTCTTGCATGACGTCCTTCTCCAGGGACTGGTCCCTTCTGACAACATGTCTAGAGTATGAGAGACGAAGTCTTGCCATCCTGGCTTCTAAGGAGTATTTTGGCTGAATTTCTCACAAGTCAGATTTGTTTGTTCTTCTGGAAGCCCATGGTACTTTTAATATTCTTCTCCAACACCACAGTTCAAATGCATCAATTCTTCTACAGTCTTCAGTATTCCTTGTCTTAACTTTCACATGCATATGTGGCGCACCTTGGGACTGTCAGGGGCACCTTAATCTTCAAACTGATATCTTCGCTTTTAACATTTTAAAGAGATCTTTTGCTGCAGATTTGCCTAATTGAGTCCACATCAACTGATTTCTTGATTGCTGCTTCCATGAGTGTTGATTGTGGATCCAAACAAAATGAAGTCTTTGACAACTTCAATCTCTTCTCCATTTATCATGATGTTATTTCTTGGTTCAGTGATGAAGATTTTTGTTTTCTTTACATTGAGGTGCAATCCGTACTGAAGGCTGAGGTTTAGTTATCATAAAACTATGAAAACTTTCTGTCTTTTTTCAAGTAGAATCTTAAATGATATGATTATTGACTTTTGTGCGAAATGGACTTAAAAGTAACAGTTGTGAAAACAAGGCATTCTGTTATGAAAACTGAATTTGGCCTGAGAACTGAATTATTTTATTGTGATAATTTTTTTCTGTGACATTATATGCAATCGAGCTTTCTAGAAAGGTCAGGACAAGATGGCGATATGCTCCCCTAGAAGACAAGAGCAATTTAGTGCTAAGCTCTCTTGTGACCTTCACATACATGACCATATTCAGGAACACCAACCTCCTTTGAAAACATGCCCTGGACGGGGCTGCCCTTTCCCGTTTCTTTGTGTAGTGTCTGGAAGACCCCACCATCCTGGCTTTTGCCCAGGAGCACCTGGCATCACTGGAGGTCCCTTCTCTGTTTCTTTTACCTGTTTGTGGTTTCCACACCTTTACGTGCCCTAAACTCAGTCCCCAGAATTCTCCTCTCAGGATTTCTCAACCTTGGCTACACGTAATAATCACCAGAGCACCTCATCCCAGACCAATCACACCAGCATTTCTGGAGTCTGACCCAGACATCTGTCCTTCCCCAGGATGCTGTGTGGGTGGCCAGAGCTGAGAACCACTGCTCCCCACGCATTACTTGGTCAACAGTCCCTAGACCACAGCCTCAGAGTCCAGTGGATCTTGTTGAAAATGCTCACCTTCTCACACCCACTGAATGGGAAGTTCAGAGTGGTATCCAGCACACTGCACTTTCTCATATTCTGGGTGACACTGATGCCCACTAGACTCAGAGAGATCTGTCTCCAGACTAACTCTCGCTCCTAAGCCCCTCAGAGGTATCTAGAATGGAACATGTTCACACAAAATTCTGAATGTCCCCTCAAAACGGATCTTCCAACCTCAGTAAATAGTTCTACCATTTGTAGATTTCTTAGGCTAAAACCGTCACCCACCATTGTGCTTGGTGCACCCCCAACTGGCACCAATCTCTGCAGTCTCCCTGCTCCCCCAAACCCTCAGCACATGGCCCATGCGGCAGACAGAATGATGTTATTAACTTTCCAGGGGTTTCTTGTCACACTTGAAACAGATTCCTAAATCCTAATTATGCCTCGGAGTCCACAGGTGGCACCGATGCATGTGTACTGGACTGCTAGAGGAAGGGTAGCAGCTCTCACCCAGAGGTTCCTCAGAAGAAAGTCCTGCTTCTAAGGGGTCCAGCCACTGAGAGAGCTGTGGAGCAGACGGACTCTGCACACGTCAGGTCATCATGGATCGGAACTGACCGCCGTTCTTCACAAGACAGGGCCCTACATGTGGCCCTTGGCTTCCCTCTAAGTAGCTGCCTACCTATTTTGTTCCAACCCCCTCCTCAGAAGGTCCCAGTGACACAACTCCCTTGGGGTCCCTGGCCAGGCAACACCAAGCACATTACTGAATCAGGGTCTCCACGCTGCCACTTTCTCTGCCCAGACTCTCGCTGGGCTGGCTCCTATACTTCCTTCGGGTTCTCGTTCAAATTCCAGCCTTCCCTAACCACTGTTCCCTCATACCATACCCTCTCATCCTGACTCTGTTCAACTGTAAGTTACAGACTTGTGTCTTCTTCATGAGGACTGGCTCCTTGGTCTTCCACACCAAACCTACCCATTCCATTCCATCCCCTGGTCTTTGACACAGTGGTCACACAGATGGCATGCAGTGCTTGTCTGCTGAAGTAATGAATGAGGAAAGGCAGCCATGAATGAAGACAGGAAGGACCATGAGTAATGGACTAGTTGGTTTTTCTGGGGTATGCCCTAATGGTTCCAGCAGCAGAGGTGCAACCTGGGACTTTTAGGAACCATTCGCCACATTAATACAGCAAGGGCATGTTCTTGGCATTTCAGTTGTGTGCATTAATGGCGTTTGCAAGTACAAACTTCTATGTCACTTTCTGTTTGGAAGGGAGGATATCAACATTAACAATCTCTAGTTATATCATTTATAAACATGCAGATGTGGATGATTAAAGATTAATGCCTTTTAGGATTGGTGTCGGCATTCCGTTTGTCTCGTGCCGAAACCAATTCTACTTTGCATTAGTCAATGACAACCCACATCACCCCGTTATGGAAGAGAAACCAAAGGTGCAAGCGTGTGAACGCAGACTCAGTGATGAAACTGATTAGTAAGAGACTTAACGGCTCTAATCAATCAACACATCGTCATCATCCGGCTCCAGGGTTCTCAGAGGACAGGGACATAAACACAAGCCACTCTGTAAAACACTGGCTACCTTTCCACAGCTGCCATGGATCTCCTTAGAAAACACAGCAGTAGGGACCACACATCTGTAAACACTAACTCTCAGGCAGTCTGACTACACAAGCATCATTCATTGAACACTACTTCCCAAAATGCAAGCACATGACTTCTGACACTATTCCCTTTTAGACTAAAATGAGCTCATGAGAACTCGTGACTTCCATTCTTAATTCTTACTCTTCATTCCCTGTGGCGTTGCAACAGGGCTGTGTACTGCTGATTCAAAAGCAGCCACAAAGCTCAGTTTCAGCACAAGTTTTGAGCAGTCTGTTCCAACAATGAAAACACAGTGAACAGCGTGTCTAAAGGGCTTCTTCAGCAAACTATATGTGTGTGTATATGAAGAAAAAAAAAAAAACCAGCCGAGAAGTGGGAGTGGACGGCTGGGCCAACCACAGGGACGCCTTAGTCACTGCTAACAGCACCAAGCAAGAAAAAGGCACAAAAGAACGCCCTGGTGACCCACGGCTTGTCTCCACTTCCATATGCAGAGCACCAAGAAAGGGGCTAGAAAAGGAGCGAAGGCTTAAACAGTCCTGCATTAGTTCAACCAGCTGGAAAAGCATACTTTGAGAAATTCCTAATAGTCTCTTATTTCTGAATCGGGTACAAAGAGGTGGGAAAAGGTTACATTTAAAATTGGTTGGAATGAAAGAATTGGTAGTGGGGGTGGGAAAGGTCAGTTAATGTTTTTGAAATAAAAAAAGAAATATTCATTCTCCTTGAAGTTATCAAGGGTTTCATTTAACTTGGATCCACAACTGATGCCCACGGAAGCAGCAGCCAGGAAATTATTGGATAAATCTGCGGCTCAAAGTGTCTGAAAGCAAAGATGTCACTTCGAGGACTAGGGTGAACCTGACACAAGTCAGGGTGGTTTCCGTCGCCTCATATGCAAGTGAGGAGTCCTGCTGTGCATTTTAGGGTCCGCACTGGACTGCTAACCACAATGCTGGCAGTTCAAACCCACCATCCGCTTCACAGAAACCCTGTCCAGGGTGGCTATATGAATCAGAACCAACTCGATGGCACTTAACACACATCCATGTATGTGAAAGCTGGACAGTGGATAAGGAAGACTGACGAACTGATATATTTGAATTGTGGTGTTGGAGAAGAACAGCAAATCTGTCTTGGAAAAGTACAGACAGGATGCTCTTTAGGAGCCAAGAGGGACAAGTCCCTGGAAAAAGAGATCATGTCTGGTCAACTAGAAGGCCAGTGAAAACCAAGAAGACCTTCAGTGCAATGGACTTACACGGTGGCTGCAACAAGGCGCTCAAACATGGCCAAGATTATGAGCATTGCATTGGACTGGGCAGTGTTTTGGTCTATTGTACAAAGGGTTACAATGTGTTGGAACCAACTTGTCAACACCACCACCCCTCATTCCCCAGCTAGCAGGGACACCTCAGTTGTGCCGGGGGACAGAGGTGAGCAAACAGGGGCACCGCACTGGCTTCAAATGCCAGGATCTGGCCAGATCAGCAATAGGGAGCCCACCCTACACACACAGCCCTGACCAAAGCACTATGTCTCTACAACAGGGATCTGGTTCTGAATTGTAAATCAACCTTTTAAAGAGGACAGGCTGGGCATCATATTACTAATAACGGAGCTGTACAGAATTGCAATCTTATCTTTCCAAAAGACAAAATAGACTGCTGCTTTCTTAACTCTCGCTAAGTATCATTTGGAAAGGGTCTGAAATTACTGTTTTGTCTAACATACAAATATTTTACTTTGTCAGGGAAAAAAACAACAACTCCTGGTGTATATTTGCCTTGGTTTGTAAGAACTGCTGAATTGATGTTTTTGGTGCGGCCCCAGATTAAAAACATGTATATATCAATGGCATTTTGTGTTTAGTCCCCCACCCTACTCCCTGTCTCAGCTTCCAATAAGCAAGCATCCATCTCCCTAGCAACAAGGGGCTGCCTCCAGAGAGACCAACGAGGACTGCCAGATGGGGGGTCTTAAATAAGGCCCCCAGGTAGGGAGACTGCACTGAAAACAATGTAATTCCATGTCACTTCTTTTTAGAGATGCTACTAATGTTATAATGAAGGGAACTGCCTGAGAGCCATTTGCAGCAAGAAATCAACTTCGAATATTAGCCTGAGTTTCATTAAGCAAGGGCAAACGAAAACGTGGAGGATGCTTCTATTTAGGGTTAGGGTTAGGCTGAAGCCTGAGAGATTCCAACTCCAGGGAGAGAGGAAAAGAGCAGGCGCCCGGCGTTCCTCTCAGAGGGGCTAATCTTGATAAATTAGACCAGGAACTATCATTTCCTCTCACGGAACCCCTTCCTGCTCTCTCTGGCCTGTGACTGACTCTTCACCGAGATTCATTTTTCTCTTTCCCATTAAGGCGTCCTTCCAGGCTCTGCTTGTCTCAATGTCAAATTAAGCAAGAAAATGAGTTTTTGGACCAGAATATCTTCTTGTTTCTACCTGTGGCTAGATGGTTTCATATGGAAATCTCCTATGCTCTGGCCTGCTAAGGAGAACTGGGTGAGCGCTTAAATTGGAGAACTCTACGCAGACAGCGGGGCTGCCGTATTTCATCTTAAACTGCGCCATCCTTTTCTGGACTCCCAGCTCTAAGTGTCAGAGGCTCCCCTGAGGAGTGCAAGTCCATCACAGTGGTTGGTAATGCTGGGAACATCTCTCCCCATGCAGGGCTGATGCGGTGAAGCTCCATTCAGAGCATCAGCTTTCTCTATACAGGAGCAGGTGCTTAAAGAGAAGGACAGCCTCTTAAACCTGTGATCCTTTTCAAAGGAGAGCAACTCAAGTTACCTGCTGTCTATTAATTTGTGTGGATAGAGGCTGCAATTACGGGGCTCTGGGGTGGCTCCCCTAGGGGGTGCGTGGGCAGAGGTATTCATGGGGGGGACAAGTTGTGAGGGTGAGACAAGGAAGCCACGAGTGCAGATCCTGAGAGACAATAGACACAGGGCAGTCTTCTTTGCGCCTCCTCCAGCCTCTCAATCTCGCAGTTCTTAATCTCCCTGAGCTACAGCCTCTTACTTTCTCACCCCCTACAGGTAGCCTTCAGTCAGGAAAGGGGATAGGCCAATCAGACACCTTAAACAGCAAGGTACAAACAAATTAAAGAAGAGAGAGGGAGCTTCACTTTTGTCGTTGGTGACACTAACTTTTGTTTCTGTCTAGGACAGCCTAGAAGAGGCTGCCTTTGATCAGGCTTCCCGCAATCAACATCCAGGACCAGGCAAGAGAAAGAAGGGCTACTTGTCAAGGTGCTAATGTGAACCACGAATGGGCCTTCTGATTTCACATAATCAACGGCCTTTCTGTTGTCAGATGAAAGCGGATGACTTCACTTCATCAAAAACCACATGTGGCACAAATGACAAAGTTGGGGTGGGGGTGGGGGGAAGAATGGAAGAGGGGAGGGTAACAAACAACAACAAAAAATAATTTGCGTATTTATGATTACGAGTCTTAGCTCTTCTTTAACAAAAATCAATGAGCTTCCAACAGCCATCAGGGCATTGCAAATTCTGATGTGCAGGGACGTCCATTAGGCTATGAATGGTTTAGCACTGTCTGCCCTCCCCAGCCTTTAGCATGTGCCCTCCTTAATAAACCGCTGCCATTTACAGCACAAGGAGAGAAAAGCTGACAAAAGACTTTGGTTAATAAAGTAAAAATGAAAATGAAGGTGGGCTTATTTACATTTTTGCTTTGTTAGTAAACTAGAATGGTGTAGGCTCTGGAGCCAGCCGAATCAAGTGGAATTAATATTGCTGAATCTTCCGGCAACTCCAATGCCCTCTGGAGGTGTGCTGTCTCAGTGACCACAGCTGCGTGAAGCAGGACTGGGCAGAGTGTACTAGAGACCTTACAGTGCCACCAAGACCGCGTGGCCTGTGCGCTTAAACCATGCCAACAGTCACGTTAGTGGGTAGCCCAGGAAGCTGCCAACACCACCTGTGAGGGCATCATTTCTTAGCAGGAACATCCGAGCTTCTCAATTTCAGAACTGCACTCAGCATTGTTAAGTGCCTTCGAGTCGGTTCTGATTCATACCGACCCAGTATAGAGTTTCTGGTGGGTTTGAAGCACCACCTTGCTGTTCAAATTGACCTTGAAGTCCAATGCTTACCCTGCAGCACCACACTCACTAGATCGGTGCAATTTAAATGTGTGTATCCAGGCACACCTTGGAGTTGTTTGTTTACTGTAACTACCACTTGGGAAGAAGAAGCGATTTCACTTCTCTCCCCGAGTTTAGATGAATCCACATGGAGAGGAGAGAGCAGGGAAGAAAGTGAGAAACAGGAGCTGTATATAACGGTACAGCAGAGACCTGCTCACCGCTGCTCTCCAAGATGTGTTCAGATTTCACAACCAAGGTTGAAGTCTGTCCCTCCCCAGTCACATGCAAACAAAGGCGGTGGGGTCCCTGTGGCTTCTGATCCCACAAAGCCTCCTTAGAAGCTCACAGAAGTTGTGCCCACCACCACACACTGTTTGTCGGGCAGCGAGATGGGAGGGCAGATTTGGAGAAATGGTTTCACAGCCGGACAGGAGTCAGCCCTTTGGGAGGCTCTGCTTGTCCCCCTTCCTGGTGCTTCTCATTAGGGACCATGGCCCTTTCTGGGCAGGGATGGAGAAGCCAGCTGGGAAAGCAGTATCCGGGAGAACTCCCACGTTACTATGACTCTGCCTCACTCTGGCTGGCTGTGACGAGGATCTAAGGTGACAGACAGGTGGCCAGGAAGTAACAGGAGAGAGGTGAGGGCAGATCTGCAGTTTGAAAGTTATGGCAATGGTGGAATTTGGCAGTCATGAAATGATGACGAAAGTCATCCTCCAGTTTTCAATCTGATGTGACTATCCTCCATTTTGCAGAATGTGGATTTTCATGTAACAACCTGTTTCTGGAAACCTAACGATGTAGGTAAGTGTGGAGTGGGTTTACGATGAAAGGTCCAGGTCAAGGTTGTGGACTGCTTCCTGGCTCCTCTGTATGAATTAGGAAAGGACACCCCTTGATGGGGGGAGCAGGCTGCATGTCAGCTCTCAATGGCCCCTTAGCACCCATGTCCCCTCGAGATGAGCAACCTGATCTTTGGTTGTGTCTCAACTCAAAAAGACTGAGCAACCCAGGACCTTGAACTTCATCTAGTGTCCACTGTTATGCTTGACTCCTGCCAACCCCACTGCAATCATTGTGCCTACGGTATGAATGAAGGGTTTTTGCTGTTGGTAAGTGTTATTGAGTTGGTTCTGACCCATAACAACCCTGTACAGGGTTTCCGAGGAGCAGCTATGGGTTCGAACCACTGACCTTGTGCTCCAGCGCCACATCAGTACTCCATAAATGAGGTAGAGGTGCACTATCTAACTAAACTGTTTCTGTGCGGAGACAACAGTTAAAAGTCTCAATCTCTGAGATACAGACTTGTCTTCTTAACCTTTCAGGCCACATCTCCCAGAAGAACAACTGTTGGCCTATCTTTTTTAAAAAGTTGAGTCCCTGGTGGTCACCTGGTTAAGCACTCACCTGAAAAGTTGGAATTTAGAATCTACCCAGAGCACCTTAGAAGAAAGGCCTGTGATACTCTTTAAAAAATGAGATTTGAAATTTCTGTGGAGTGCAGTTCTCTGTAACACATGGGATCATCAGGACTTGGAAATGACGCCATGGCCGCTAGCTTCATGTTGATTTCTTGTGCTTTTCCTACCAGCTCTAGTGGAGCTACTGGGGAACTTTAGGACACATGTATCCTGAATTGTACAAGAACATCATCGGGCACAGAATCAGAAGACTTGAGGGCACCACCGTGAACGCTACTACTACGATGAACAGTGATTAGCACGGACAAGTCTCTAGGAAGGACACCTGTACTCATCATCATCACCATATGAATTAGCACTAAATAGTTATTAGTATTCAAGATGCTTATTGCTATTACTAGTTGGAGTAATGCTAACTAGCCTAAACGAGCCTGCTTTATGTGCAAGAACACATTTAATCTTTCCAACAGCCCTGTGAGATGTGCTTATTTGTAAATGACAGATACAGAATCTGACACAGACAGGGCTAGAAGCTTGTCCAAGGTCACAAAGCCAATTGTGGTGGATATACAAAAAGAAGATGGTGCAGATGGATCCATTGCAAACGGGAGAATGATGAGCAATGCCATCAAAACGGGTCATCAGATTTTCTAACAAGAAGAAACACTAGCATTAAGTAATGTTACTGTTTCCATGTTTATATAAGTCTACGTTATTCAGCTTTACACTCAGACAAGATAGTTAAGAATTTACCTGAATAATGTATCATGGGAAAAAAAAAAGGTGGAACTTTTAGTAGAAGTGTATGAACTTACATATGTTTGTTGTTATGTGCTGTCGAGTTGGTTCTGACTCATAGTGACCCTGTACAGGGTTTCCGAGGCTGTAAATCTGTGCAGGAGCAGAATGCCTCATCTTTTCTCCCACAGAATGGCTGGTGGGCTCAAACTGCCAACCTTGTGGTTCACAGTCCACTGCTTATCCTATGGAGCCACCATGCTCGCTGAACTTACACATACACAAATATAATATATATAATTCATATTATATATATGTGTGTGTGTGTGTGTGTGTGTGTGTATCTGTATACACAACACCCAGCAATAACATAAACATAAACATGTTTTAAAAATGCAAAAGCAGCATAATGGTACAAGCGGGTCCAAAGAGTGTTTGTGCTTTTGAGATGAAATAATTACCAGAAAAAGCAGTGACCAATTAATATCACTCTGATAGGACACTAAAAGAGGGGCTTCCGGCAGCCACCTCTATCATGTTAGCAAAAGCTACATGACAAGCAATCACGTGGCATGTGTTGATGGTTACGGGGTGGACCTGAATGGATAAAACTGGATACAAAATATCTGTTGAGGCCTGAATTCGAGGTAACGTGGAAACCAGAAATAAGCCCAAGTCCAGCACAGAGAAAGCACAGGACACAACAGCTTTCGGACTGCTGGAAAAACTGGACACAGGCGCTAAGAGGAGCATAAACTGTTTGCATCCAAAAGAAGTTAAGAGTTTAGATCAGCAGTTAAGACCCAGAACGTGGGCTGACAAATTAAACACTAAGCACCAACCATAAAAATATTTGAGAAAAGAATGGCAATTGTATTTATTAAGACAGGGGTGGTGTGTGCCACTGAGCCATTCTGACCATAGTGATCCTGCATATGGTTTCCGAGGCAATACATCTTTACGGGAGCAGAAAGCCTCATCTGGGGCAGCTGGGAGATTCAAACTGCTGACGTTGCGGTTAGCAGCCAAACACATAACCACTGCGCTACCAGAACTCTTTATATTAAGACAGAACTGTTAAATAAACAGACAAATAAATAGCTAATTCTAGTCAACGATCTCTAATTTAGTGCGATTTATCAACAGATGATCTGACTTGGTGGAATCATTACATACACATATGTTAGCCAAAGACCGCATGTCATGGTTCTGGCACGAGGTAAGGTAAATGTACACACAGGAAACCCCCAAGGACTTGGTGATCGCATGAGCTGGTGTAATACCCATCACTCTTTCTGCATCATTACGGACTGGGACTTCTGGGTGCTCAGGAGACAATTCATCAAGTTGTACTTCTACACTGAGAATTTCCATAGGGCCCCCCCTAAGGAACGGTGCTGTGGATTGGCCCTAGGCCTGTCCTTCACTACAGAGTGAGGTGCAAAATGATTAAGAAATGGAATACCTGGGATACTTGCAGGAGAGATTGGGCCAGACCTTGACTGGTTGCTCCCGACAGGAGAGCCCACGGGAGAAGGCGATGGGCCCCCGGGGATGCTGGCGAGGTGCGGGGACGCGTGCGGGGAGAAGGGGGACTGGGCAGGGTTGCTCTGATCCCCTTGGCTGCTCGTGGACCCGGAGGCGCTAACTGCTGAGCTCAGAGTCGCTTCAGTTCCGGTGGGGAGGTCGTCAATGGAGCCAGACAGGTCCTGAGAAGGAAGGAAAGGCGTGTGAGTGAGCCATAGGTGGGAAACAACAACAGGGTTGACACACCGTGGAAAACATAGTCACTGTCACCAAACAAAACGGACAGAAGTTGTTAAATGGGAGCCTAATATGTTGGGTAAACTTTCACGGAAAACACAATGAAAAAGCACAAACAAAACCGTATTTGGATCAATACCCGATCAAAAGACCATTTAAAAATCACAACAAAGGCCTCTTCAGAGAGAGGAAGCACTTCTGGGTGATATCCAAGCACTGGGTTCCTGCCTGCCAGACCGGGGACAACTAAGCAGGTCTCCACAGGCGGAGGCCTCAAGGAGAACACTGCTGTCCGGTCAGATCCATTCAGCGGATCATCACTGACTTTCTTTTCAGTCTGCTGTAGTGTGGGAGCTCTGCAGAAACGGGGTCACCATATAGCCACACAAAGGGCATCCTGGCTCCAAATCAAACCTGGGTCTCCCGCACACACGGAGGTGAGACATTCACCCCTGAGCCGCCAGTGCCTTCCTGAGAACAAAGCTAATCTCCCTATAACTGAATAAACCATCCTTTCCTCTCAGCAGGCAGCACCCCATCCAATGAACCAAGTGCAGACAGTACTTTCCGGGGGGGGTCATTCACCATTACAATATGACAGGGGTCCCTGTACTTAGGAGCTGACACTGGAGAACAGCTTGAATTTCAAACTGGGTGATGCTAATGTGATGGCAGTCAAAGTTTTAGCCAAACTTGTTAGTGAGAACCTTTTGTTTTAAAATAGTCTACAGGGTTGTCATTAAAATAAAGAGTGATGTATTTTTTTTATCACCACTTGTCTATCTGTTGGCTGTACAGTGGGGGCTTACACACACCATTGTGATGCTGGAAGGCATGACAGTAGGTCCTCCTTCCTAGTCTGTCTAAGTCTGGAAGCTGCAGACACCTCTCCACCATGGGCTACCATGCCAGTAATTAAAGCACCAGTAGCAAGCCTTCCATATAGTCTACTATGACAAAGAGAAATAGCATTGCATTAATTGTCTAAGAGAACTTTTTAAGCTCTAACCTGAAGTACAAAGCTGTCAGTCATAGGGTAATATTCATACGCTTGCAAGAAGGTCAGTTAATATGACTATTATTCAAATGTATTCACCAACCAGTTAAGAGATGCAGAGACTGAGGAAATCTACCAACTTCTATAGTCAAGAAATTGGTGAAACTTGCAATCAAGAAGCATTGATAATTACTAGTGATTGGAATGAGACAGCTGGAATCAAGGAAGAAGATTCTGTAGTCAGAAAATACGGTGTTGGTAAGAGAAACCACACTAAGACCTCACGATGAAATTTGCAAGAACAATGACTTACTCATTGAAAATATCTTTTTCAACAACATAAATGGCGACTTGTTCAACCATTTGCCAGCTTGAATATACGTGAATCCAATCAACCACATCTGCAGAGACAATGAAAAAGCTCAGCATTATCAGCCAGAACAAAGCTAGGGGCTGACAGTGAAAGAAAAGACCACCAATGCTTATATGCAAGTTCAAACTGAAATTGAAGAATTAAAACAAGTCTATGGGAATCAAAGGACGTCCGTGATGATACCGCATCTGCATTCAAAGACCATCAAGACCAGACTGGATGCACTGAACACCAATAACTGAATACCAGATGAGTACTGGGATCACACCAAGAACATCATACATGAAGAAATAAAAGGTCACTAAAAATACAGAAAAGCGAAACATGGATGCCAGACGAGACTGGAACTTTCCCTTGAATGTAGAGAAGTTAAAACAAATGGAAGAAATGATGAAGTGAAAGAGCTGAACAGAAGACTTCCAAGGGTGGCTTGAGAAGACAATGTAAAGTATTATGAAATGTGTAAAGACCTGGAGCTAAAAAGCCAAAAGGAAAGCACACACAGCATTTCTGAGAAGCTGAAAGAACTGCATAAAAAACTTAAGCCTCGAGTTGCCAACGTGAAGGATTCTATGGGCAAATGATTAAATGAAGCAAGAAGCATCAAAAGAAGATGCAAAGAATTCAGAGTAACTGTATCAAAAACAATCAGGCATCGTTCAACTGTTTCAGGAGGGAGCAGATGATCAAAAGCTGATGATGTTGTAGGAAAAAGTCTAAACTGCACCAAAGACAGTGCAGAAAAATAAAGATGCAGGAATTGACCGAGTACTAACTGAAATGCTTTAGCAAAGTGCTGCATTGCTGCAGGTGCTCACACTGTCTGTCCCCAAAATAGAACACTGCATCTTTGAACCATGCTTCTTCAATCTGTATTTGTGAAGCAATTAACCAGAAAAAAGCTGGACTAAGCGGAGAACACGTCATCAGGATTCCGGGAAGCTTCATTAACAACTTGCATTATGCAGATGATACACAATCTTGCTCACTGAAAGCAAAGAGAACCTGAAGCATTTATTCAAGAAGATAAAAAATTACAGGTTTCTGTACAGATTATTCTTCAATTTAAGAAAAACAAAATTCTAACAATGGGACCAATAAGAAGCAGTATGATAAATGGAGAAAAAAATTGAAGTTGTCAAGGGTTATATTTTATTAATTTGGATCAGCAGTCAATAAATCCCATGACACATTGTACTGAGCTAATCTGCTGCCAAAAACTCGTTTTAAAGTGTTAAGAAGCAAAGACATAACTTTGAAGACTAAGGTGCACTTGACCAAAACTACGGAATTTTCAATCATCTCATATGTATGGGAAACCGGGACAATGAGTAAGGAAGTCCTAGGAAGAATGGATGCTTTGAATGATACACTATCGGTGAAGAATACTGAATGGGCTGTCAGAAGAACAAACAAGTCTGTGCTGGAAGAAGAAGAGCCAGAATGTTCCTTAGAAGTGAGAATGGTGAGGCTTCTCACACACTTTGGACATGTTATCAGGAGGGACCAGTCCCTGGAGAAGGGCATCACACCTGGAACACTGGAAGGTCAGCGACAAAATAAGATCCCTAACGGATGGACTGACAAGTGGCTGCTCAAACTGGCAAGAATTTTGAGGATGGTGCAGGAACCAGACCAGTGTTTTGTTCCGTTGTGGGTAGGGTCACTATGAGTCAGACAGACTCAATGGCATTTAACAACAATTGTAGAAATTAATTCCTTTGCAGTCATAGTGGCAGAAATGAGTCCTTATCTTTTATAACAACTTTATGCCACACAAATAATTTCATAATGTCATCTACTTTTATCATACACCCTCGGAGGCAATTTCTAAAGCCCACTGGACAGACACAGGTACAGCTCTGAGGAAGGGGACAGGAAGGAGGAATGACCCGCCCCCATCCTCATTAGAATGTGAGGAGGAACGAGGGGGCAAACGTGCAAGTCTGCAAATCCAATGGACGCTGAGGGCTCGATGGTGAGAGAGCTCAAATGGTAGAGTTGCAGTTCACACGCTCTTGTGTCGGTGATCCAAGACTGAATACTGCAGGATGGGGCAAGACAGGATGCTAGTACTGGGATTTGTGAAATGAGGGCTTTGACAACTGGCGTTAAGGAAGATGCCTAAGATTCAGAGTGTGACTCAAGACTGGAAGTATGAAACGGACAAGATGGAGCCTGGTAGGAATCATAAAAGTCCCCGCGGAAACTCAGGCTTCCGCTTAGTCCCCCACGCCTGCTACAGTCTATCTGGTGTTGCATAGTGACCCTAACACAATGGGATTCGACTGTTACGCTTCGTACTGTTTTCAAAGGTTGATTTTTGGAAGTAGATTCTTCCTGGGCTGGCTTACTCTGGATGTTGTATTCAGCGTCACAGCAACATGCAAGCCTCCCTGACACACAGGTGGTGACTGGCTAAGCATCGCACCTGGGTCTTCCACATGGAAGGTAGGAGAACTCTATCACTGAGTCACTACTGCCTTCATTTCCAAAGCACAGCTGGAAAAGTTCATAAAAACAAAAACACTGCAGAAAAATATCAGTGTCTTATGCCAGAAACCAAACAAAACAATTTTTCTAATACAAAGTAATCTTCAACAATCAAATAATTGTAGTTATGAATAACAAAGGTAACAGAAATGGAGTAGTCAGAAAATACCACCCCTAGAAACAGTATCATCAAATCTTTCAAAAGAAATTGGGCAAATCCAGAGAGAGACTTGGTAACTTTAGAGACAAAACATATACGCATGTCTGCTCTGGGCACATGAGATGCACGTTTTGTACATATATACCTGGTTCTTGTTGTTATATGCCATGGAGTTGGTTCCGACCCATAGCGACCCTGTACAGGATTTCCGAGGCTGTAAATCTTTACGGGAGCAGAAAGCCTCATCTTTCTCCCGCGGAGCGGCTGGTAGTTTCGAACTGCTGACCTTGAGGTTCACAGCTCGATTTGTAACCACTACGCTACCAGAGTTCCTTTATATACCTGGTAAGACATCCTATTTTACTTGGCTACTGAGTTTGACAATCATTCTATTTAGACTTTCCAAATTGAACACAACTTCTGTGAAGCCAGGTGCAGACAGAAGCAGGCTATTCAGCGAGAAGCATGGGTCACTATGAGTCGGAACTGACTCCATGACACGTAACAGCAGCAGCAGGTGACATACCAGAGCAGAAAGGAGTCACATCAACATGAATGGCAATTAGCTGAGTTCCTCAAAACAAAACCTGGGTTAACAGGTGTGCACTGAGAGAGACGCTGCTGGGCTGCAATCCTCCTCTCTCTCCCACCTCAGGCCGAAAGCTGACTCCCTGCTTCTCACTTTCTCAGGTGGGGTGGGGGGTAGTGCAGTACAGGTTCTAGATCATTTCTTAAGTATATGCCACCCAAGGATCTCCTTGCTAACCTGATGCCACCAACTGATAAAATGCAAAGAAACACACCTTTAGTCTTTCCTTCAAGTAGGAACTGTGAACTACAGCCTGTGGGGCTGAACTGGGCTGGGCCCGAGCTATTTCTACCCATCCCAGAAGTCATACATTTTTAAATGACTGAAAAAGTTTAAAAAAATAATAGAATAGGTGGTGACATGTGAAAAATCGAAGAAATTCAAAGATGGTGTTCACAGACACTACAACGCAAGCAGCCATTCCTTCAGACACTGTCGGTAGCAGCTTTGGGGTTACAGACACCGAGTGGATGTGATGGAAACCATATGACCTGCAGTCTGAAGTATTTATTGCTATTCATCATGTAAAGTCCAGACGTTCTGTGAAACAGAACCTTCTGGGAGTCCATGTCTAGATATCCTGGGTACTATTGCAGAGGCAATGACAGTTGGGAGGACAGTGTCTGGTGCGGAGGGACAGGAAGAGAACTGAGCCTGCCACCCTGTCTACTGGCCAGAAAAAGCCCAAGACCCCACGGCCATTGCTGTGTCCTCTGCCTCACCTGCCTGTATCCCACCCGTGGCTCAGAGCTGCAAGAGTCCAGCTTTGGAGTCTTTGAAACCATTTGTTGTGGCTGATAGTAAGTGTCTTCTAGTTGGTTCCCATTCGCAGTGAACCTGGGTTTCAACAGCTGACTCTGAGGTTAGCAGTTCAGGGCTTATTGTACAACATCACCCCGGGACTCCTTCCAGGCATTGCTGTTGTTGTTAAGTGCCCTGGATTCATTTCTGACTCAAAGAGACCCTGTAGGGTTTCGAAGAAGTGGTTGGTGGGTTTCAACCACTGACTTTGTGGTTAGCATTCAAGTGCTTTGCCCTACAGTGCCACAATATGGGGGAAATAATAATCCAAATTTTTAATGAGCAAAAGGAATCCTGGTGTGATGCTATAGGTCGGTTTACACTGCCAGGTTGGAGGTTCAAGCTCACCAGCTGCTCCTAAAGGAACCCTATTTAGGGTCGCTGTGAGTCAGAACCAACTCAACGGCACTTAACAAAAACCAAGCAAAAGAAGAACTGCTTTCCCTTAGAAACAAACAAACAAACAAACAAACACCCTTAAGAGACCAAGGATGTATCTATCTACAGTCTGACATTAAGCAATGCATACCTATACTGTTGGAGTCCTGGTGTGGCGCTGGGGGTTAATGCGTTAGACTGCACAGTCAGTTTGATCCATGTGGTCAGTGGTTCAAGCTCACCAGCCACTCATCTGAAACCCTATACTGGGTTGCTATGGGTTGGAACCGACTCAATGGCACTTAACAACAACCATGTGTACTATCTGGCCCTTAGAATAAAAATTTGCCTACTCTGCTTTAAGGAACACCAAAGGTATGTTAGGAGAGTAACTACTGTCTTTGCCTCTTTGTTGGGGGACAAACACAAACCAGAAAGGCCTTAGTTTAACTCCCAGTTGCAGCTGGTGGCTTTGAACCATTGACCCTGTCATTCAGTGCTGTGCTGATACAACAGTGCCACCCCATGAGTCCACAATCCCCACTTGTGAAGTGCCATCGAGTGAGTTCTGACCCATAGCACCCCTGTACAGGGTTTCTGAGGAGTGGCTGGTGAACTTGAACCACTGACCTTGCACTCCAGAGCACTAACCCACAGCGTCACACCAGGACTCCACATGTCCACTTGCTGATGTTTGTTGTTAAGTGCCATCGAGTTGGTTCTGACTCATAGTGACCATTTTAGTGTTTCCGAGGAGTGGCTGGTGACCTTGAGATTCAAACTGCCCTTACAGTCCAGCATATGAACCCACAGCGCCACACCCGGACTCCCAATGCCCAAGAGATGCAGCTAATTTACACAAGTTTCAATGCGAACTCACTCTTATTACCATAGCCATTGGAAGACAAAGCTTTAGAACCAGATATAGTTTTACTTTTGAAGGTGTCATAATAAGGCTGGGTGGTGGGTTTTCTGTGTTACATATACTAAATAATCTCTAACAAATGAGCATTATGAATGAACAAAAAGATCTGCCCAACAGGAATTAGTTTAGAAGGAAATATGTTTTTCATGCCTCTTCAGAGAAAAAAAACAATGGTAGGTAATCTAGAATGAAACCACTTTTTCTCTATTACACTACATAAGGAAATGACACAGAAGTGACAATGTAGAATCAATTAAAAAAAATCCTTAATTGTAGTTAAATAATTGCACGCAAACTTTTCTTGGCAGAAAACAAATGGTAACTTAGAAATATTTGTAATTCTCCAGACGACTAGCAGATTCCTTCCCTGTCCTCCCTTAAAAATTCCAGGTTCTGGCTGAAAAATGCTCTAAGGATGGGCCTTCCATCAAGCTTCAAAGGCATCAAAAACATTTTCGTTATTAAACAAGCTGATCAAGGAAACTGTAAGAGGAAAATAACGAAACGGTGGCCTTCTGACTGCTCACATGCCTTCAGAATTTCAGCATCAACTAGACCTCAGCGAAACAAAAGGGTGATAAAAGAGATATAATTTCTGTATGACTGTAATTCACACACATAGCTTTTATATGTAAATGATAGAGAAATATTCCCGCCCTGTAGATACTTTGGGTATCCATATGTATAGCGATCTTAAAGCAAGTTAATAAAAGAAGTTCAACAGTGGTTTCAGCATTCAGCCTAGTTAACAAAGAAGCACTGTAACTAATACTCCTCTCGAGGACAATTTAGCCAGCAGGGCACCAACTCTATTTTTCTTTTATAAGTACCATCAGATCTATGAGGCCTGCAAAGCACTGAGAGGCACTCACTGCGCATCTCATTCTAACCGAGCGCCTGCAAGCTACCTTGCTTCCAGTTACCTCACTGCAGAGCTGGCAGGTGAGGTCAGTGCTGGGAGGAAGGTCTCAAGTCAGGGGCTGGAGCCCCCACACCCCAAGGCGTTCAATGGCTTCAAGGGCTCATGCTGAGTTAATGTACCATTAAAATCTTGTTGGGGGAGAGGTGGTGTTTCAAAATCTGACGTCACTCAGAATACTGAAGATTGTCCAGCATCCAAAAATAATTCTTCTAACTTGCTCTGTAAACTTTCATCCAAACCACAATCAAATGTGTCATATGTGTGTGCGTGTATGTATATATATATATATATATGGTAGTGGTTATGGGCCGTGGAGTCGGTTGAGACCCTGTACAGGGTTACCGGGGCTGTGAATCTTTATGGAAGCAGAAAGCCTCATCTTTCTCCCGCAGAACAGCTGGTGACCTTGCGGTTTGCAGCCCGATTCGTAACCACTACGCTATCAGAGTTCTATATATATAAAGAGAGAGAGAGTGTGTGAGTCCCGGTGTGGTGCTGTGGATTAATGTGCTGGACTGCTATGTCGGTTTGAACTGTGAGGTTGGAGGCTGAAGCTCACCAGCTGCTCCTTGGAAAGTCTATACAGGGTCATTATGGGTCGGAACCAACTCAACAACACTTGACAACAAAATGAGAAATATCTCTCTATGGAGTCCTGATGTGGCACTGTGGGTTAATGTGTTGGACTATAAGGTCAGTTTGAACTTGTTGGTGTTGAACAACAACATCTTTCCATGTATGAATTAGTCGTAAGGCTACAGAGCTGATCACAGAATGATTTTTGTAGTGCTTGAAAGTCTTCAGTATTCTGAGTGGCGTCAGATTTTGGAAACAAACAAACAAACACCTCTCTTCCGACATGATTTTACCAAACCAAACTGATGGCAAGATGGTGCATTAACTCATAAGGAAGCCGTGAAGTCATAGTGACTTTACCAGCCACCCCCTTAGAACACCACGGGGTCTGGGGGCTCCAGCCTCTGCCCTAACACCTAGCTCTAGATGGAATCCTGGCTAGGATAAACACTCAACTTCAGGTTGCTTTGATCCGCAAGGTCAGGGGTTCAAGCTCACCAGCCATTCCTCAGAAACCCTATAAAGGGTGCCTATGTGTTGGAACTGACTCA
>NW_006408635.1:6026872-6051233 GCF_000296735.1 Chrysochloris asiatica | reverse complement strand
AGCACTTGAATATAATATGGGGAGTGCAGTGGCTCTGTAGGATAAGCACTAGACTGCTAACTACAAGGTCAATGGTTCGAGCCCAGTGACCACTCCATAGGAGAAAGATGAGGCTTTTTGCTCCCATAAGGATTTAGTCTTGGTAACGCTATATCGGGTTGCTATTGACTCAGAACTGTTTTGATGGCACTTAACAATGCCAACACCTAATGTATATAAATAAAAGTCCTACAATCAATGGTTCATTAATTTTTTAAAGTAAGAGAAGGTACTACCTTACTTTAAAACTTAGTTTAAATCAGAGTACCCTGTAAAGATACCCCACCATCTCTGCAGCTGTCCCCCCTCCATCCTCTCCACATGTAAAAATTTCCCTCTAACCCAAGTGACAAGTACAAGAGGTTTCCCCATGCTTAGGATGAAATGTCATCGGGGAAGAAAAACAATCTCGGCCGGCTTTGACAAGAGAAGTGCTTATAACTTAACAGACAGCACAAATGAATTAGCAGTTCTGTAAGATAGGACACAGGAAGAATTTAATGCAGAAAAAACACATACAACAGAAAATACAAACATTCTTAGAGCTCATTTACGATCCTCCCTGATTATACTTGATATGAACATATTATAATTTAGTATGTCAAAAGACAGTTTACAGTCCACTGCTGAGTCTTGGTAGCGTAGTGGGTTATGTGTTGGACTGCAAACTGCAGGCCAGCAGTTTGAATCCACCAGCTACTTTGTGGGAGCAAGACGAGGCTTTCTGCTCATGTAAAGATTTACAGCCTGGGAAACCTTATATGGGGTTGCTGTAGGTAAGAACTGACTTGATGGCACGCAGCAGCAGCTAATTTAGAGATTGGTGGTAAACACCCACCCAGTGGTACACTGGAAGAAATGGTCTGGCCATGTTTCTCTTAACCTCACCACCAAACAAACCGAATGGTGCAGGTCTATGTGCAGTACCTGTAGTGAGTGCAACTTGGAATCAATTCAATCAGTGTCTGCTAACAACAACAACATGTCAAAAGGTATCTTTGGCTTTGATGGTAATCGACGGTAACCCATTTACCATAAGTGAGCTTGTTGTTATTAGGTGTTGTCCAGTTGGTCCTGATGCATAGTGACCCCACATACAACAGAAGAAAAGATGTCCAGTCTGAAATAGTTGGCTGTTGTTGTTAAGTATCGTCAAGTCAGTTCTGGCTCACAGCGACCCTGTATAGGGTTTCGGAGGAGCGGCTGGTGGGCTTGAAACATCGATACTGCAATTCAAACTGACCTTGCAATCCAGCGCCTTAACCCACAGCACCACACCAGGACTGCAGGATAAATACAGTCTCACCAAAACAGAGAATAAGAAAGGAAACGCTACTCCTTAGCTTAATTAAATACATGCTTTTTGTTTGTTTTATAAAAGCAGGTTCACTTCCAAATCCTCTAAGCTCTGGTTCTCAATACAATTAGCTGAGCGTATAAGATCAGTCACTGGCAGCAGACTGCAAAGCGTCACAAACATGGGCATCTTCAAGAAGAGACGCCCACGAGAGAAGAGGATGTACAATGAATTAGAAAGAGACGGTATTTCCATCAGCGAGACTACTTCATGTCTCTTGTTTAAGGATTTTAATAGATTTTAATAGGATACAGTTAAAATGATTTCTCCTCGTGACTTCCCAGGGGTTAAAAGCAGAGATTAAAATGCCAGTTCCTGATGGAAACACAAAGTCTCTCAGTCATCTTCCAAAGCAGGAAAGATAGTCTCCTTTTCAGGACCGGTGAGCATAAGATAAAGGTACAAAGTATCCCAGCATGTGTAAATCGTTGTAAATAGTTAACACAAATGCTCTTCCGTCAATGACTTCTCTTACAAAACTTTGGAATGCCTCCTCACACGATTTCCAATTAACACCCTGAGGTCAACTGCCCAACCTCATTAGAGTCTTAGTTATTTAGAAATACACTGTAAAATTACTTCATGCCTTCAGACCTTTAGGATACGTGATACAAATACACCTTGGAACCGCTATTCAGAACTGAGTCAGTCAGTTGGCAGACAAATACATACACAAGAGAAAACACCTCATCTTGACTCTGCCTAATTCCGCTGATGCTTACACGCTTCTTTTCAGCACAAATCCGCGTGTGGCAGTGTACTCCAGGTCACCTACACTGGCTACACACAGCTCTCCAGGCGCTAAATGAGGTAAAAAATGTAGACTTTCTGTCTAAACGGAACAACGCAAAGGCACCAAATTGACAGAAGCGACGAAGAAAATCCTTCCCAACACATACTTTTAGGCCTCAACAGCGTCTTCACTCTACGTTACACATGCCTCACTTCCTATTATACATGTCCAAATCACAAATATGAGGGGCTGAAAAAAGTTCATAGGAAATGTGATTAAGTTAAAAAGGAAATGTTTCCAAACTTTTTGAAGTCCCCTAGTATTTGTCTCTTCATTGAATGTGAAAATATAAATGAAAAAAATATAAGATGCATGAGTGTCAACTTTGAAGGAAACAACAAAAAACAAGTTTGACATTAATTTAAAAGCAGTCACAAGCTCCAAATAGCAAACTCATGTCCAAAGCCAGAGACAACACAAGGAAAATTAATGAGGCGACATTCGCTTTACAAGAGGTCACCAGGAAGCACTTTTGGGGGCAAATGACTGCTGCTTGAGTCATGAGCATTCTTTCTCAAGAAAAGATTCCCTATAGATAACTCGTTTTATGGAAGCATTTACAGGATACAGGATACTCAGCTAAAAGCAGAATTTAGAGTTAAGTATAGTATTATGAATACATATCATTACAGTGGTTATTTTATTATTATTATTTTTAAATCAGCACCTAAAATTGAAAGGCATTTGATTGTTTGGATCATAACAAATTATGGATAACATTGCAAAAAATGAGAATTCTAAAACACTTCATTGTGATCATGCCAAACAAGTATATAGACCAAGAGGCAGATGTTCGCAGAATTCAAGGGTCTGCTTTGAGACTTCAGTTCAGGAAACATGTGTGTCAGGGTTGCATCCACTCACCATACTTATTCAATCTGTTTGCTGAGCAAACAATACACGAAGCTGGACTAGATGCAAAAGAATGTGGCAACAGGATTGGAGGCAGACTCACTAATAACCGGCGATACTACGTTAGCTTACTGAAAGCAAAGAAGACTTGAAGCATTTACTGATGAAGATCAACGACGACAACCTTCAGTATTGATTACACCTCAATAATAAGGAAAATAAGAAAACTGGCAAAAGACCAAGTGCAGCATCATGAAAAATAGAGAAAAAAATGAAGAAGCTAAAGATTTCATTTTACTTAGCTCCACAATCAACACTCAGAGAAAGAGCGGCCTAGATAGAAATCAAGCGATGTGCTTGCACTGGACAAGTCTGCCGCAAGATTTCTTTACAGCGTTAAAAAGCCAAGATACCACTTTGAGGACACATGTATGTTTGAATCAGGTCACAATATTTTCAATCTCCTCATATGTACGTAAAAGTTACCTAATGAATAAGGAAAACCAAAGGAGAACTGATGTCTTTGAATCACTGTGTTGATGAAGACTACTGACTATATATCATGGAGTGCCAGAAGAACAAACAAATCTGTCTTGGAAGAAGTACAATCAGAACACTCCTTGGAAATGAAATGGTGAGACTCTGTCTCACGTACTTTGTACATGTTATCAGGAGGAACCAGTTCCTGGAGAACATTATGCTTGGTAAAGTGGAGGGTCAGCAAATAAGAAGACGACCCTTAAGGAGCTGGATTGACACAGTGGTTGCACTGGTGGGCTCATGTATAGCAAGGGCTGTGAGGATGGTGCAGGGCTCGGTCAGTTTCACTCTGTTACACATAATACGGTCACTAGGAATCAGGGCCAATCTGGCAGTGCCTAGCAACAACAAAAATAAAAGCTTTCCTCACAGGTCCTTGGGCTACAACTCCCGATATGAAATGTGCTGCCATCCTAAATTTAGAAATGGTAAACAGTATCAGTATGAAAAATGCATCACAAAAGGGAACCCTTTTTCCACTGCACTGGTCTCAGAGATTTTCTGACATATTCTCAGTGTTTGAACTTTTTCTTGGGAGATTCTCTGCTCTTACGCTATTAACAACAGTCTGGAGAAGCTATATGCAAAGAACAACAGACAGACTTTTTTTTAAAACTCAGTATTGGCAGTCCTGAATTTAAAAATAATGTGGTGAGAAAAATGTTGCTCATAATTATGTTTGAATTGTATCAAATTTGGGTTCACTTTTCTCTGGAAATACTAGTTTCCTTGGTTTAACTCCCAGATTGATAAGGACGCCCATCACAGTAATGATGATGCTAGTGACAGCAATGCCACCATTGCTGTTTTTCTAGCACCTTCTAAGGACACATGAGTATCATGTACATTTTCTTAGATGAGGAAACTATAACATCTGGTTTGCTGCAGTCCATTGTTCCAACCAATAATAAAAAAAAAAAAATTGGTTTTAAATCTGATTTTATTGCCCAACTTAGTCATGAGACTTCTGACCTCAAGTCAAGACCCAATCAGTGCTAGAAACATGAAGACAGACTCTCAAGTGAATGCCGGCGACCCTTTACTAACGCAAGAGCACCAGCATTTTAAAGAATATATAAATGACAACATATTGAATATCTGGGGGAAGATATACTTGCATTAATATTCAGGGTTTAAGAAACCCTGGTGTGGTACTGTAGGGTAAGCACTGGACTGCTAACTGCAAGGTGAGCACCTTGGAAGAACCCCAAACAGGGCCCCTATGAGCTGGAGCCGACTAGATGGCAATAACAACAACTTTGCAGACGGGCCCAAGAGGTAGTGGGGGGGTGGACGGAGGTGGACAGAAGGCAGTTCATACATGTGGCTGATATATGATGTTTAAGTCTGCCTGGGATCTTTAGCCAAGTAGACTAACATGTTTCTCTCTCTCATGGAGCATCAATGAAGAGAGACAAACAAGGGAACAGACAATAAGATATAAAGCAAACAAATCTGGGCTGGCAGCGAGAGTGGATGAGTGCTAGAGGACACACAATGGCCGTGCGTGGGCCCGGAACACTTCACGCAGGAGCTGCTTTTGGAGACAGGTGCAGATGAGGGATTAAGGTGGGAAAGTAGGGACATTTGATGGTGGTGGAGAAGTGAGGCAGACAGAACAAAGTGAAAAGAACTGTGGGACGGGGAGCGCAGGCAGCTGGTAAAGGGCTGAGTGTACGGAGAAGTAGACTGCCACATCCACTTGAGGCCTGGTGTGATGCTATGGAATATGGGCTTGCATTTTCAGAGGTTAGAGAGCTAACACAGGCTGCAGAAAATAAGTTCCAATATTATCAGAAAAGAGGAGGAAAAATGTAGTGAGGTACCAGGGCTTCAAACTGGTTCAGGCATGGCCAATAAAGTAAAACTGAAACAGATCCAATTTTTTAAAAAAATTTGAGTGACTGGGTATGTTAACAGGAACAGGAAAAACTACGGACCAAACCTTTGGAATGGGAGACTAGGAAAAGGTGAAGTGAGCCCTTTCAGAGCCTCCTCTGGATTACTGCTGGAACTGTGGAGAGCAGCTGGCTGCCAGTTCTGAGCTGGGCGTTGTTGTTTCCAACTCAGCTGGTCAAGAAATCTGGAGACTACGCTTCTAGCATGGCTTTGAGTCAGAGGTTTTCTCATTCTGGTTACTGTCCAGTTGACTCGTAATTAAAAATTTGGGTCTGTATGATACTGCTTCATCGGCTATGGCTAAACTGGGCTGAACTGGTTTGAAGCCTTGTTTTAAGTGATTCAGGAAAAAGAAATTTAATGTGCCACCGTAGGAAAAGCATTGGACTGCAAAGTCAGTTTGAACTGTAAGACTGGCAGTTCAAACTCAGCAGCCACTAGTGAGGAGAGTCAGAACTGACTCCACAGCACTTAACAACAACAACAAATGAACAAAAAGTATTTCAGCACAATTAAAACTGTTGTTGTTGTTGTTGTTACGTGCCGTCGAGTCGGTTCCGACCCATAGCGACCCTGTACAGGGTTTCCGAGGGTGTAAATCCTTACGGGAGTAGAAAGCCTCATCTTTCTCCCGTGGAGTAGCTGGTAGTTTCGAACCGCTGACCTTTAGGTTCGCAGCCCGATTCGTAACCACTACGCTACCAGAGCTAGGTTACATTTTAAGGACAAATTTGTAAATTAAAAAAAACTCCACGATGTATTATATAAAATTACATAAACGAACAATAAAAAAGTGTCTAAACTACAGTCCAGGTTAAGTAGTGGTGTTTCGAAATTATCTTAACGTTGTCTAGATTTTAATAATGTCTTGAGTCTATAAAGTCATTCTACTTACTTTGTTTTATGCAAGACTCACTGAGTAAAATAAACTGAAAGCTAGGAATAACCAACATGTGCCTTTAACTAATTCTATTCTCTTGACTATATATTCTACTCCAAAACTACTGGTGATGACTCCCAAGGCATTTAGTTATAAAGGGAGAAAATCTTCTAATGACTCGGAAGAGGAAGGATATGGGTTTATGGGTTGGTGCTTTGCAAATATCAAAGCCAGGTATGAAACTATAAATATTAATGACCCATGTGCTTTGAAAGTAAATTGACAAACTAACAAGATCTGTAAATATGTAAGATTTAGAGTTTGCCTACAGATCCCAGTTTTTATCACTGAGAGGGTATCATAAATCTTTACAAAAGCAATCAACATTACCTCTTGTATTTCATATAATAAAAAAAAACACTGTTTATCTTAGAACAGTAGTGCTTAGCACATACAATTCAGAAAATAAAACTTAAAAACAAAAAGGCATGAACCCTCAGGAGACATGTATTTCTTCAATAGTATAGCAATGAAATATTTTAAAACAGCAAGACCTACAGAAACTGCAAATAAATCAATAACTTAAAAGGAAGAAAAACAGAAAACACACACAACTCACAAATTGTACCGAGTCTGCATGGAATAAAGGGAAGCTGGATTTGTAAACAGTATGAAAATTTGGGTACTGAGATGTTCCCCTTACACAGGTCAAACACACGACCCTCCTTCATTCGATTGTTTAAATCTTGTGATTTTGAAATGATTTTAGACTTGCACACTATTCATATTTTACCAGATTTTCCACTCACATCTTAATCTGATCCAGGATCCAATCCAAGGTACATTAGTCAATTTGTGACTGTCTCCTCAAATATTTCTTGTTTTCCAAGACTGTGACAATTTTGCAGAGTACTTTGCAAGATATCTTGCCAAATGTCCAATTTGAGCTTATTTGGTATTTTCTCATGATTAGACAGGAGGTACATATTTTGAAGAAGAATACCACAGAAGTGAAGTTCCTTCTCAATCAGTGGGGATATGATATCAACATGACCTATTTCTTGTGACATCCATCTTGGCCACCTGGTGAAGCTGGTGGTATCCCCAGGGGAAAGTCAATTTCCCCTGTTCCATCTCTGTTCACTGGAAGGAAGTCCCAAGTCCAAAGATTTGAGGACTGATGGTAAAGGCACACAGAAATTGTGACTTTACCAGAACACTTATTTGTGGGCTACACTGAAGCTGTGCAAATATCGCATTTCTCTTGAGATTTTGGCTAACCAATGTTGGCATTCATCAGTGCATCTCGCCTGCACCAATTGTTACTCGGTGCTTTAATTCTCTTATTGTTTCTACATGATTATTTGGGATTCTTCTGTTAAGAATGAATGTCCTTTCTCCCTGCATTCATTTTTACAAAGTCAAGACAACAAGACAATGGCTTCCTTTATGGATAATGTGTGTGTGCACAATCTGAGTTTCTCCTATATGAAATGATTAGGTAACACTCTTGCACTAAATGGTAACAATACATCCAACTGCTATTTCACGATTATAAAACAATGGAGAAACACATGCACAGTATGGTCTTCTGATGGGAATGAGTCCTGGTGTGGCTCTGTGGGCTAATGCGTCAGACTGCAAAGTCATTTGAACTGCAAGGTTGGTGGTTCAAGTTCACCGGCTGCTTCTTGGAAACCCTGTACAGGGTCTCTATGGGTGGGAATCGACTGGATGGCACTTAACAACAAACAACAACAACAAGCATGTCAGATAACAATGGCAACATCTGATAAAGCTAAAGCGACAAGCACCCTGTGGCCCCGCCCCGTTGGTCCAGCCCTGGTTTGTGCTCTGACACAGGTACATAAAGACAAACAGACACACAGACACCTGCTTCAGTGCTGTGGCAGCACAATACACAGGTAGTGAGTTCTCCAACACTCGGAAACCAACAAATTCAGGTGTTTTCAGAGATGATGGCGCATTAAACCGCCGTGGAACTGAGCAGGCTAGAGCTGAGACTACCAATAAGAATCTCACAAACACTGAAGGAAAATGAAAGCCTAGTATCATACCTAGTAACATGCAGGAGGCCACAACTTGTCTCTTTGGAAATCCTGTCAGGAGGGACAAGTCCCGATAGAAGGACATCATGTTTGGTAAAGTAGAGGGAGGGTCCGCAAACAAGAGGAAGACCCCCAGTGATTGGACTGCAAAGTGGCATTAACAATGGGCCCAAGTGTAGCAATGATCGTGAGGCTGGACCAGGACCGGGCAGTGTTTCAGTCTACTGTGCGTAGTGAGGTTTATATGAGTTGGTACCACCTCAATGGCACCTCTAACAACAACAAGGAGAGAAAACACAAACAAGTACAGGGGTAGTAGAGATTCAAAACAGCTACAGCAATTGTTGCTGTTATTAAGTGCCGCTGAGTTGGTTCCAACTCATAGCGACCCCTCCTTTTAGGGTTTCTGACGAGCGGCTGGTGGGTTTGATCCAGCAACCTTTCAGCTCAATCTGACTATGCAGTCCAGCACATTACCCTGCAGCGCCACACCAGGACTCCAGCAGCAAGCAAAGGTCAGAAGTGACCATGAAGGTAAAGAACGGCACTGTGGATCGGACGAGAAAAAGGTAGAACAATTTCACTGTCTTTGCTGCCTTCATCATCGGCCACACATCCCGGCATGGTACAGAAGACTCTCCCCCCACCCCAACCCCCACCCCGGTCTAGCCTGAGAGGCCTCATGTACTGTCCATCTGATGGAGTCCTCTTTCCCTTCAGGAGCCTCCTCTCACTGCCTTTCTAAAGCCCTTTCCTACATCTACACCACAGCTCTTCCTCCGTGACTCCAGGCTCTCTGTATGTGAAGAACTTCTCACCGACTATGAATCTCTAGCACAATGCACACTCCGGTTGTTGTTGTGAAGTGCCATCGGGAAGATTGTGACCCACAGCGATCCTATATCTGGTTTCCAAGGAACAGCTGGTGAACCTGAACGGCTGATCTTGCACCAGGACTCCAGAGGAAGACTTAATTCCAATCCCTGCGTTGCACAGATTAAAGCTTCACCACGGGCCTTAACCCACTGATCATGGGGAGAACATGGCTACCTGCCTGATGTAAAGGAGCCACGATCAGATTAGTGCAGTAACATCTCAGGGAGGGGAAGCTATTATCGCGGTCAGCCATAAGGCTATAGGACAAGGAGGCTGAGTTGTGTTTACTGGGGTTATGGTCCGAGAAAACACCGATACCAACAGGGAGTGGAGAAGAGGAAGGGACACACATTCTGTCCCAGTGGGTACCAACAGACACTGTGGCCCGATCAGAACCAAGTCAAGCAGAAACTCCTAACAGCAGCAAGGAGGGAAATTCTGTTAGAAGGAAACTGCGCTTTCACTATGTAAGGTGACCTGGGATCAATTATTCATAAACTCTCTAATAAATAAGACAAAAACTACCTGCACTCCGTTGATGAAAACAGATTTTCAACAATATTTCTATCAAAAAGGGTCCCAGCAAATATTCCAGTGCTAGAAACTGGCTAACAGTAGGGTAAGAAAACCACATTCATGTGACTCATTACTTAAGATGAACAAGTAAGAAAATGTTACCATGTAAGAGTAACAGTTGTAATAGAATAAACATTGGATTTAAGAGAGCCTAAAGCTGGGTATCGGAGTCCTGGTGTGGCACTGTGGGTTAATGCGCCAGACTGCAAAACTGTTTGAACTGCAAGGTTGACGGTTCAAGCTCACCAGCTGCTCCTCTGAAACCCTATATAGGGTTGCTATGGGTCGGAACAAAGCAAACAACATGGCGACTGTGAAGAACGTTCCTTTTAAAGTATAAGACGATCCTATTTTCTGATGCTAAATTATGAATTAGACAGGATTCAAATCAGGGAGTAGAGAAGAGAAATCCCTGTTTTTAAAGAACATGCTGAGAAAGGAATAATAAGGAAATCCTATTAGGATCACATCTATTTGCATCCCAATTCCTTCCTGCAAATGTCTATCCCTCTTTGTAAGTCTGCCAAAAATCTATAAATTAATATTCATTTCATTTCTTTAGTATTTGAAGATTTAAAATTGATAAAAAATATCTAGTCAAAAACAATGCAAGACTGTGATGGCTGTAATGTAACAGAATGCGCACACTGTCTACTTTGATATCAGTCTTCTTTAATTATTCCTCTCGAGTTCTTCAGAAAAACATAAAGGATCCAGAATTTTTTCAACATTAGCTTGACTAGATTATAGATATAAATGTTTTTTTACATTTTTAAATGAGATTCAACACATGAAGGACTCTCCAAAAATCAAACTCCAAACCCTGCATTTTTCTTGTTTTGTTTCCTGACTTACAGATTCACTTCGATCACAGATTTCCAAACTGAGCTGCTTTCCATCTTTGCACATGGGCAGCTGGTCACTTAACACCTCAAGTACCAGCACTCAAGTGTAATTTTACATAATTTCTCCTAAGAGCGCCTAACCATTTTATAACATAATACTTTAAAAAGTACTTCTCAAAAGGAGGCGGTCATAAACACATTTGAGGTTTCAGACAGGAACTTCCAATGCCTGTAATCATCATGAAGACCATGGTAATCACAAATCAATGTGGGCCTGAATTAGGACTTGAATTCAGCCTGTTTCACAGGCAAACACACCGCCTCCTCTCCACAGAGCCAGTCCCATAATGCACCATGGCACTGTGGTACCCCAGACTGATACGGATTTTTCTGTCACCTGGAGAATGCATCCAGGCCCTAGAGCAGAATACAGTGTTTGCTCATAGCCACTTTACTCCTCACTGCACAGTCTCAAAGGTGATTTAAGCAAATTCAGACACAGGACTCCTGAATGTGGGATTGAGCAAACTTTGAAGTTTCCTTTGAACAGGGGTGAGACCTAAGTAACTCAGCTCCCAAGCCTATCCCCTTAACTTTTTCTGAAGGAAATCAGAAGCTCGGAAGTAAAACTGGACTTAAACTCTAGTTGTCTAGCTGTCCATCCTTGGAAAGGACTCGGACGCCTTCTCATGAACACACACATCTTCCCGTCAGAAGCCTGGACAGCCTGGACATTCTTCGATGAAGTACTCAGCTGCTACCTGAAAAGTTGGTGGTTCAAACCCAGCACAGGAGAAAAGGCCTGTTCCTGTGGAGAGCCTGTGGGCAATTCTACTTTGTCCTGTACGTCCCTCTGAGGTGTAATCCAGTTTATGGTATCCAGCAACATTTTCTTCCTCAAATGAAATCTGCTTTGCAAACCGCAGTCCCTAAATTCTAGTTGTACTTCTAACATTTGCATCATATCATACAGGATCCCTGGTGGTGCTATGTGAGAAACACTGGACTGTTGACCACAAGGCCAGTGGCTCAAAGCCACCAGCTGCTTCACGGAAAAAGGATGAGGCTGTGTGCTCTCATGAAGATGGAGAGACTGGAAACCCTATATAGGCTTGCTACAAGTCAGAATCACCTTAGGGGTAGTGGGCTTCGTTTGCCTTTATTATACCATAAGGATTCTTGTACTTGTTTCAGGGAAAAGAACAGGACTCTGGAACCATACAGCTGCATTCCAAACCCAGCTGCCCCTACTAAGTCACTCAGGACTCAGAAAAATGACTCCACCTCTCCATCTCCTGTCTGCACATGGGATAGGAATGACAAAAGCCAGCCTCTCACGGTTGTTGGGAGAGGTAAGTGAGTTGCTAAGCATGACGCCTGGCCCCAGAGTATGCTCTCTAGATGTTCTGGTGATGTGAGTTTGACAGCCATGACGCAGCAGGGAAGAGGGTGCGCGCTCTGGAGAAAGATCACTACGTCAAATCCTGGCTCCATTGTCTCTTCATGTAATCTTGGGCAAGCTACTTAACTTCACTGGGCTTCCAATTGTACCAAACATACAATGAGGACAAAGATATGTCATGGCGAGGGTTAGATGTATTATAAGAAGTAATGAAGAACCCCATCAGAGCTCTCAATAAACAGTAGCTAGGGAGTCCTCGTGTGGTGCTGTGGGTTAATGTGCTAGATGGCAAAGTCGGTTTGAACTGCAAGTTCAGTGGTTCAAGCTCACCAGTCACTCCTTGGAAACCCTATATTGGGTCACTATGGGTTGAAACCTACTCAATGGTACTTAACAACAACAAGGGAGTCCTGGAGTGGAATAAGCACTGGACTGCAAGGTTAGTTCGAACCACAAGGTTGCAAGGTGGCACTTAACAACAAGAAGGGATATAAATACAAACATGCACTTCAGAAACAAGTTTGTCTGCAGTAAAGATTTAGTCTCAAAAGCCCTGTGTAGGGTTGTGAGTCAGAATCTCAATGGCAGTGAGTTTTGAGTTTTGTGACATAAAATACAGCACAGGATAAAGAAAATTGCAAATGAATTCATGGAAAAACATCTCACTAAAAAGCCGGGATGTATAAATAGTAACAGCATTTATGTAGCCTACCATTTTTTACAAATATTTATCAGATCATTATGTATTAGCCAAATACTTCTTTATTATGTTAACAATATGATACTAACCAAATGGCTTTAGGCATATCTTTAAAATGCAGTGATGCCAATTAAATTACACAGAGGAAAACCCACAAGTAAATACTGCGTGCAAGAGAGGACACCAGGCGGGCCAGGATATCAGGCCAGATTGTGAGACCAGCCGCCTGGGCCTGACCCTCTTCCATCATTTCCCAGCCAGGTAAAATTAGACAAGTCATTTAACTTCTCTAAGTCTCAGCTTCTTCACCTATAAAATAGACCAATGTCTCAAAGAAGCTGAAAAAACCATGAGCTAACTGAGAGTCCATTAAGTAACAGTGATCATGACTTTTATTTTTATTATATCACATATTAGGGGATGATTTTGAAACAAGAAATCACCCCAGAAAAACTTCTGGATATGAGTAATGGCAAAATATTAAAAACCCAGTATGGGATATTAAAAAATTATCTATGCTATTAAAATATGTACAACATTTAAAATAATATAGTATTTATTGGAAAGAAAGGTGGTGACTTTGAGAGAAAATTAGTAAAAACATAAAGTAAACATCATGATTCAATTTGTGTAAAATAGTAACATATGATATATTTATTTACATATATATACATAACCCTTGGGATCCCTAGACAGGGAGCTGTAAGTTGGAACCAATTCGAGGCACTCAACAACAATGTATTTATGGATAGAGTCCTGGTGTGGTACACTGCAAGGTTGCAAGTTCAAACTCACCACCAGCTGCTCTTTGGGAACCTGATACAGGGTCTCTGTGAGTCAGAACCGACTTGAAGGCATTTACAACAATATTATATAGAGTGTACGTATGTATGAAAGGAACTCTGGCAGCGTAGTGGTTATGAATCAGGCTGCTAAATGCAAGGTCAGCAACTCGAAACTACCAGCTGTTCCACGGGAGAAAGATGAGACTTTCTGCTCCCGTAAGATTTATAGCCTTGGAAACCCTGTACAGGGTCACTATGAGTCGGAACTGAGTCCATGGCACATAATCACCACCAACATGTATGTATAAATATGTAAATATTTGACAGGGCTTTAGAAAGTTTATGGAACAAATGGAATGAAAATATCATGAAAATTTTCTATAAATATTTGGAAGTTCCTTCATATATGTGTATACACACACACACACACACACACATCTCATGACTAAGATGCATCAAGTGATACTTTTAGAAAATGTTAACAGCGGTGTTAGTATTTTGGGTGATGAGACCTGGGGGAATTTGCACATTCTTCTTTGTACAATGAGCATGCTATCATTTCACAAAACTACTTATCTTTTTTTTTTTTTTTTGGTATGTGAAAGAAATAAAATAAAAGGGTATCCTGGGAATTTCAATACTCTTTATCACATAGATGCAACACAACTTAACAAAACAGTAATTGATGTCCATTCTAAGGCAAACAAGAAAGGAGTTTTAAAGAGTCCATTTAAAAGACAGAAAACAGGTGAATAGTAATAGCATCAAATCATATCCGTATTTTTAGAATGTTTGCTAAGCCAATGTAAAACTATATGCTAAAGAAGTACAGACGGTGGAGAAAGAGAAAAATTGTGCTCTTATACAGCTTGCACATTTTATTAAGCTATGGTTTTTAATAAAAACTTCTTCATGGACTCTAATAGCAAGTCTGTCTGTGTATTTTTGAGGAAGGTGGTTGAGACAAAGTCTTAAAGAAAGCCCCCTAATTTTAGCATGCACGGTAACATCAGGTGGACCTATCCATGTAGAGAAAACACCTGCTTCTTCCGGTCCTTACGTACATATCCTATCATCTTCTGAATTTCCTGTTAAGTACTTAGGCAAGATACTGCAACAAGAAAAAAATGGATAAAAGTAATGTATTTTTTAAAAAGCATGTATATAGATCTGCATTGGGCAAAAAAAAAAGTGCAGCAAAAGGTCCACTTTAAAGTGTTAAAAAAAAACAACCCAAAGATGTCACTTGGAGGACTAAGGGGCACCACTAGACAATCAATATGGAAGACTGGAGAAGAACTGAGGCCTTTGAATGACAGCGTTGGTGAAGACCACTAAACAGCCAGACCAATGAACAAATCTCTGAGCCAGAATGCTCCTTAGAAGTCAGGGTGATGAGACTGGGTGTCATGTATTATGGACATGTTATCAGGAGGGACCAGTCCCTGAAGAAGGACATCGTGTTGGGTAAAGTGGAGGGTCAGTGAAGAAGAGGAAGACCCCCAAGATGGAGGACTGACATAGTCGGTTCAATTGCAACCTTGGGTTCAAAGGTCAGCAACACCTGGGGACATGGATGCAGGGCCGGGCTGTGCTGCATTCTGTTGGACAAAAGGGACACTGTGAGTCAGAACTGACTCGGTGACATCTCAAAACAACGTACAGAGATTGGTGAAAATCACTTATGAATTAAATATAAGAGGAATAAAGAAAAAGAAAAGTAAAAATACAACAAGCATGCCACTCTGTTGTGAGCTGAATGAGGGCTAGTTTGTGGGCCTCGGGCTCGGCAGGATTTCTCTATACGGTGCCAAACTCCAATGATATTGTTATGGTTAGAAAGGAATTTCTCACAAGAGCTAACAAAGGCAGAAGGTCATAAATAAACCCAGCAGAACTGCCTTGTCAGTTCTCATTACTAGCGCTGCAGGCACTTGCTTTGCTGTGGCTTCTTACAGGTTCACTTAAGTCTAAGAGTTCCTCCTTGGAAAGCTACAGCCTCATACATAGAATGTCTCTTCGTCTAGCAGAGAAAAATATTTGAAAAGTAAGAAAGAAAAATAAGCAAGCAAGTGAATAGATGAGGGGGAGAAGTGGCCGATGACAGAGCTGGGTTGTGCATTTCCTAGAACTGGACACGGTACACTCCTGGCCGTGATCACACTGCACTGTGACCAGGAGAGGCTCTGTCTGGGCAGGAAATGAAGCCGGATCCTAAAGCGATCCTGACATGTGTTATAAAATGAGTAAAGCACAGCTGTGTGACCATTACTGCAATTAGGAAACGACATTTGGGTGTTAACTTTATTTTGCTGAAGATTGTGAATTAGTAACAACAGAAAAAGGAGGCACAAAGTACATTAGGGATCCGAAGAGATGCTGGGTTTTGTCAATTAAAGAAAAGAAATCTTCGAAAGTGGATACCCTCTTTGCATAACGCAGCCAAAATAGACGTCTTTGAGCTTCACCAATGTCTTTGAATGGAACAGAAGATTCAGGTTTATAATCGGTGGTGGTTGTGTGCCATCGACTCAGTTCCAACTCCTAGTGACCTTGTAAAGGGTTTCTGAGGCTATAAATCTTTAGGGAGCAGAAAGCCTCATTTTTCTCCTGCAGAGTGGCTGTTGGATTCAAACTTCTGACCTTGTGCTTAACAGCCCAGCTGATAATACACTAGGCAACCAGGGCTCCTTGTTAATTTTTTAAATGTTTTATTGTGAATTCTGTGATAGTTTACATGGGAGAATATTAGTTTACATTCATTCTATCATATATCGTTTCATTGCCATGGTTACAATCACCTCCATGCATCATCAACCAACCAAAGGGTATACCCTGCAAGGCTGCCCCCTGATCGTCAGCACACAGCCCCTCTCCCTCTCTGGGTCTAAAGTCCCCAGATGCTCCATCTCTCCATGTCATCATCTCTGGCTCTATTTCTGGCGTAACCGCTCTCTGCTCTTCTCCCTGGATGCTCCCAGGGACCTCTGCTCCTAGATTGCAAAATCAATCACTCCCTTCCTTGCTACAAAACATCTACTTTTACATTTACAACCCTCACAATCAGTCCTGATAACAATTATTCAATATTGTATCACAAGAGTTGTTGTTAAGTGCCGTCAAGTCGGTTCCAACCCATAGCGACCCTGTACAGGGTTTCCGAGGCTGTAAATCTTTACAGGAGCAGAAAGCCTCATCTTTCTCCCGTGGAGTGTCTGGTAGTTTTGAACTGCTGGCCCTAAGGTTTGCAGCCTGATTGTTAACCACTATGCTACCAGAATTCCTTGTATCATAAGAGACCCGGGCTGCATTTCCTTTCATCAGCCCCGCCTGACAGATTGGACACTACTCAGTGGAGATTCTACCTTCCTCCACGCCCTCTGGATCTAGGTTCCCTCTTGAAAGCTTGTAAGCCAGTCACTTTTTGCCTTTGTAGCTCCTCCACTTTGGGTAGCCAATGTCCAAGTGGCCCATCCCTGTCTACTCTGTGTATGGAGGGGATGGGAATGATCCTCGCTGTAAAGATTTGTTCCCTCTTTTGAGCTACTGCATCCATAGGTCAAGTTCATCAAATTGTATCAGATTACTCTTTTTTTCCTCTTCTTTCTTCTTCTAGTTGAGCTCTGATCATCCAGTCATTGAAGCCAGGTTAAGTGGGTATTATCTGCAAGTGTGGGTGTTCTTGTGCATATGCCCTCTCTTCTTATCAGCTGGATGCTTCACTCTCCACTCTAGTTGTCTGTGGCTATGTCATTGTCTCTGGGCCCAAGAGTCCCCAGATCTTGACACTCCTTGTTTTGTAATTAGTTACAAATCTCAATTATTTCTTAATTTTATGTCTTTGTATTCTAACAGTTGTTGTTGTTGTTGTTGTTAAGTGCCGTCGAGTCGGGTCCGACCCATAGCGATTCTAACAGTGGAGAATATAAAATGCCCGAAAATCCCAATACAAATATGAATTCAAAGGGAAAAAGATCTGACATTTGGGTTCATTTTCTATTCACTCAGAGCAAAAATCTATTTTTCCTGGTACAATATAGTGTCACCTCTTTTCTTTCCAAAGGATAAAATTCAATCTGAAAGTAGTATAGCTTCTGATTCTAAAAAACAAGTAAGACAAACACATTAGGAAATAAAGGAGAAAATAAAAATCATCACAAATGTCCCTATTCAGAAAGCAAATCAAATTCTAAAATTTTGTCACACTTTCTTCTGGTCTTTTTTCTGAGTAGAGATAGCAAAAGAGCTGATCTACGGGCAGGTTGCTGCTATTGTAAACTACCATCCGTCTAGTTGGTTATGACTCATGGTGACCCCGTGTAGTGTTTCGAAGAGCAGGTGAGCTTGAAGTTGTTGTTAAGTGCTGTCGAGCTAGTTCCAAGCAATAGAGACCCTGTATAGGGTTTCCAAGGAGCAGCTGGTGAGCTTACCCGCCCACCTTGCAGAACAAACCGACTTTGCTGTCCAGCACATTAACCCACAGCGCCACACCAGGTGAGCCACGAAACGTATGCAAAAATAAAAGCAGACATCAGTTCACCTACATGCCATCTTCTATTAAGGAAATGAACATTTTGTTTCTCAGCCAATTTTGAGTTTCTAAAATGTAACTGTAAATTAAGAAAACTTGTCGCAAGTTTCTCACATCACTGGTCTTTTAAGAAAACGATGACAGATTCTGAGGGAAAACTGTTCTCAGAGGCCACACGGCAGCAATACCATTCATTCTGTGTAGCTATTTAGCTGGCCTGAGATGCTGAGCTGTTAAGTGCTGATGTGTTACAAAGAAAGGTATGTTTGCAGAATTACTTTGCACTGGCCAGCAGCCTCTCATTACCTACCACTCATGATTATTAGTGTCAAGCTGATGTTGAATTCTTCACAGAGAAAATTCTCCATGTTTACTTTAGACACTGGCAATTGGTCTGTGTTCTCAGCATTCAAACAGGACTGCCCTTGAACACCATAGCATTACTGGTACAAGGATCATGAATCAATGGTGAAGGAGGGAGCGTGCATGTTCAAAAGCAGGAAGAAACTGAGACAGGCTGTGCTTTGCATGGGTGAGGAAAATTAGGTTTTGCTACAGAACGCCTCTGAAGCAGCCGCAGCTGCATACATGCATTAACTGTTGCCGATACAAGAAATGAGAGGCGCCCAAACTGCACAATTCTGCAAACACCGTGTTAATTTTTACCTAGTTAGCACCATGTAGCCCTGGTAGTGTAGTGAGTTATGCATTGGGCTGCTAGCCACAAAGCCAGTGGTTCAAATCCTCCAGCCGCTCCACAGGACAAAGATGAGGCTTTCTGCTTCTATTATGATGAGCCTGGGAAACCCTCTACAGGGTTGTTATGAGTTGGTACCAACTGGACAGCTCATAGCAGCAGCAGCAGGACGCTGATAGCCAGGGGGCCCCAGGTTATCAATATTAGACCCTACACAGCCCACGGGAACTGGTAACAGAACAGTGTGCTGACTGAAAGGCATCAAGAAAAAAAAAAAAAAGGGACTACATATCAGACATGCTCAGGACTTGTACTGTTTATAGAAAATTATGATGGGCTAAACTGCCTGAGTATCAAGCACACTTCTTCTTGTTAAGTGTTCTTGAGTCAGTTCTGACTCACAGACACCCTGTATAGGCTTTTAAGGTGCAGCTGGTGGGTTTGAACTGCCAGCCCTGCAGCTAACAGTCCAGAGCTTATCCTACAGCAGTACACCAAGACTCCATAGCTCATTCGATGTTAAGGGGCCTATACTCAAGCACAGAAACAAAACACGGTATTTCACACTGAAATGTGTTAGAAGGCAGATATTAACACCACGGTTGAGGCTGAAGTTGATCCCCCCTGTAGAGGTACACATAATGACAAAAACGTTAAGTCACAGTGAACATTTCCTCCCACGTGTTTTTAATACGGGACACCAAGGTCCAGAGTGGCTAAACATTTTGTATCTGAACTATGTACGCCCCGCCCCCCGCCCCCTTGGTATGTCTCACACACAGTTTTCTCTAGGTTTTCAATTTCTTGGGTTTTCAAATGTAATCACTTCATCCAGGGGGGTGAGTCACACCAGCTGCCATGCACAGGCCCCTCGACCAATAGACTGTAAACAGCCACACTAGATAGAGGATGGCCAGCTCGCTCCACCATACAGTGTCCACGCGTCCTCTGAACAGGCCCACGTGATTGGGCAGGAAGCCCACTTCCAATGCAGCTCAGAGCCTCAAAATCAAATTCAGAGGGAACCCAAATAGCAGTAAGTTCAATAGATTGTGTAAAGCATGCTAATGATTTTGCTTAAACCGATAAAGCATTGGATTTGCTCGTTCTGTCTGCTGACTCTCCCCAGGACCCACAAGAACCAAACAGCAGAGAAGCAAATTGGGAAGGCAGGCTGCTCTGTGAAATCGTAACCCATGAAG
The DNA here is from genome assembly GCF_000296735.1 of Chrysochloris asiatica. Taxonomy (NCBI): domain Eukaryota; kingdom Metazoa; phylum Chordata; class Mammalia; order Afrosoricida; family Chrysochloridae; genus Chrysochloris; species Chrysochloris asiatica. The sequence goes on along the minus strand of NW_006408635.1, from coordinate 6,031,190 downwards.
TGCACCATCTGTGATCCAGCACAGTTCTCCACTGACAAGGAATCCCTCGTGCAATTTGATATGATCAGTAGTTTATCTTACAGCGTTCTGAGTTCCAAGGTATCTAAAACTGTTTTACGTCTTAAACATACCGGAGACAGCACAAACTAAATTTCAGTTCCTGGAAGAGTTGAGAGTGGAATTATCTGTACCTATGGAAAAGCTGCCCAACCGTGATCCACAATTACACAGCGGAAGACACAAAGACAGGAAGAAGGAGGGGAAAGACTGGTCAGAAAGACAACGGGAGAAGAGAGTGAAAGGCAAGAAAATAAAAGTACTATGTAATCTGCAATGAAGGAAATAAATACCTTCTGGGTGGATGAATGAAAACATGACTCACTGACTGCGGTTGGGAAATAAAATAAGAAAGGTAGACAGGGCAGATGCTGCAAATGGTGTTGTCGAGTTGTTTCCAACTCAGAGCAATCCCTGGTTCTAGAGTTTCCAAGTAGTGGCTGGTGGGTTTGAACTGTCAACCTTGTGGTTAACAGTCCAGTGCTGATCCTTTAGCTCCATACCAGGACTCCAATCTTAAATAATACGTTGTTGTTGTTGTTAAGTGCCGTGGAGGTCAGTTCTGAATCATGGCTACCCTACATAGGGTGCTCAAGGAGCAGAACCGTCAACCCTGAGGTTATCAAGTCAGTGCTGATCCTACAGCACCACACCAGGACGCCAGGGTCCACGATTTATTGTTGTTGTGGTACTGACTCAGAGCTCCCTATGCACAACAGAACGAACCGCTGCCTAGTTCCCTGCCAACCTACAATCGCTGCTACGCCTGATCCCATTGCTACAGTCACCGTGCCAATCCAGCTCATTTGGGTGGGGGGAGGGTATTCCTCTGTTTTACAGACCCTCCACTTTACCAAAGGAGCTCTGGCAGCATAGCAGTTACTAACTGGGCTGCTAACCTCAGGGCCAGCAGTTCGAAACGATCAGCTGTTCCGTGAGAGAAAGATGAGGCTTTCTGCTCCCGTAAAGATTTACAGCTTTGGAAACCCTGTACAGGGTCTCTGTGAGTTGGAACCGACTCCACGGCACATAACCACCGCCACCACTTTACCAAACATGATATCCTTCTCCAGGGGCTGGTCTATCCTGGTAATAAGTCCAAAGTATGAGAGACAATGTCTCTGGCTATCCTGGCTTCCAAGGAGTACTTTTCTGGTTGTACCTCTTTTAACACAGATCTGTTTGTTCTCATGGCAGTCCATGGTACTTTAAATATTCTCCTCCAACACCATAAATTGAATGTATCCATTCTTCTACGGTCTTCCTTACTCACTGTCCATAATACTATCATGCATATAGGTTGGTGGGTTAGCCTCAAAATGTTATTCAAATTATGACTTTCTTCATTTAGGTACTTAATGATTGATGTTGTTGTTGTTATGTGCCATGGAGTAGGTTCCGACTCATAGTGACCCTGTACAGGGTTTCCAAGACTGTAAATCTTTACGGGAGCAGAAAGCCTCATCTTTCTCCCGTGGAAAAGCTGGTAGTTTTGAACTGCTGACCCTGAGGTTGGCAGCCCGATTCATAACCACTATGCTACCAGAGCTCCTTTAAAACTAATATACATCATATTGTATATTTAATTGCCAGAAGACACTTAAAAATTCTAAGAATATATGAGCTGTTGTTCAGCGCAGTCAAGTTGGTTCCAACTCATAGTGACCCCTGAATAGGATTTCCAAGGAGTGGTTGGTGGGTTTAAACCACTGGTCTTGCAGTTAGTAGTCCAGTGATTATCCTAAGTGCCACACCAGGACTCAAAAAAATGCTGTCATCAGAAAATAAAAGTAAATTATAGAATGAAAAACAATACAAACAAAAGTGAAAGGAACGGAACTCTTCCTTTCTGATATTACTGAAGAGTGAATAACTCCTGAGAATTGATTTTCAATGCAAAGGAAAACAACAACAATTTCATCGTGGCATTTATGATTCCTAGTATTTCCTTTAATAGCTATATGAAAGAATAAAAACTAATGCTTGAAAAAACCCCTTAAAACGCTTACCATTTTAAAGCGGAGTAAAAAGATTACTGTAGCAAGGCTATACAAAGAAAGAAAAGCTTACCAGTGGAGGGAGACTCTGACCAAAATCAGACACTGCTGACTTCTACTACCTGGTGGGGATCAAGGTATATGGGGGTAGATAGGTGTGATTCAGAAGGACCCAAGAGGGTATCCATGGTTCTAGTCGTGTCTGCTGCTGAATCGGGCACTGTTTCTACAAGTGCACTCCCATTGAGAATATCTATTGGGCCATACATCTATAATTTGTGCAACTACATGTAAAATTTGACATCTAAATGATAACAGCACAGTCTATGGAACAACACAGAAAAAGAAAGCAAAAGAAAGAAAAACCACCTTCTAATTCCGTGTTGCTGTTGTTGTTGTTGTTAAGTGCTGTGTAGTCAGACCCGACTCATAGCAACTCTGTGTAGGGTTTCTGAGGAGAGGCTGGTGGGTTTGAATCACCAGCGCTACAGTCTACAGTCTATCTAGTACTATACCCTACAATGCCACAGATACGCGAGAACTCACCCTACCAGGTTAGCACTAACCTGTGGGAAACTCCGTTTCCCTAGAACATATGGACCTGATCTCAAGACAGTAAGAAGTCCGATTTCAATGGAAGTTCCAAGGGTAGGTAATGGTTTGACCCTTGACCCTGCTAACACAATTGTTCCAATTCTCTAATGATTTCCCTGCAGGGTTCATTGACCAGTTCTGGGTCAAAGACCAACCCATGGAGTCTAGGGTGGACACTAGCAGTGCTTGATGTATTTGAAAATAACTGTGCCATAAAGGCACTGCTTACAGTAGACATGGTCTCAGAATGTGAAAGAAAGGACGACGTGTAGACTACATGCTTATCATCTTTCACAACATCAAATTCATAGGTAGGTACAGGGTACAATGTAGCCTGATGATGTAGATCCAATTATTCCCAGCCACAGTGGTTCTGTGTTTCTGTTTTGTATTCAAAGAGAGAGTAGGGGGGCTCAGAGAGCAGTTATCGATTTCAGAAGAATTGTAGTTGAGAATATTTCCCATTGGTTTCTTAATTTTTCATTAATGTGTACTTCTGCTAACTTATATTCCTCATGAGCTTCACCAACATGGCTACGACGGATTAGATAGGGCCTCAGAGATAAACTAACCCAAACATGATCAAGTACTGCTAAAATTCTCTTTGTACTCAAACAAAATTTGACTTATTTCACATACATGATATCTACTTGAAAACAATGATCTTTTTTGGGGAGAGTAGAGTTGGTAGTTTAAACAAACTACCCCAGTAGAAATAAAAAATTCTTACAACTGGACCATTATCATGAAAAAATGGTGGAGAAACTGACTTTGGCAAGCACAACAATGAGTGACCAAGGAAGCAGCAGTTAAGAAATGAAAGCAAGTTATTCTATTGGATACATTTGCTGTAAAAGATCTCTTTTAAGTGCTGAAAAACAAAGCCGTCGCTTTGATGACTAAGCCATGGTATTGTCAATCACCTCATATGCACGCAGAAGTTGAACAATGAAAATGGAAGACTGAGGATGATGACATATGGGAACTGCAGTGCGGGCAAAACAACAACAAAACTGAGTAGGGACTGCCAGAAAAATGAACAAATCGGTTTTGGAGGAAGCACAGCCAGAATGTGCCTTGTGTTGTTGTTGAGCTGATACTCATGCACAGACATCCTATATACAACAAAACGAAACACTATCTGGTTCTGCGTCAACCTCACAATCGTTGCTATATCTGAGCCCAGAGCTGTTGCCACTGTGCCAATCCATCTCATTGGGGGTCTTTCTCTTTTTCTCCGACCCTCTACTTTACCAAGCATAATGTCCTTCTCCAGAGACTGGTCTCTCCTGATAATATGTCCAAAGTACGAGAGACGAAGTCTGGCCATCTTGGCTTCCAAGGAGCACTCTGGCTGTACTTCTTCCAACACAGATTCATTTGTTCTTTTGGCAGTCCATGGCACTTTTAATATTCTCCCCCAACACCATAAATTCTTCTACGGTCTTTCTTATTCACTATCCTACTTTCACATGCATGAGATTATTGAAAATACTATGGCTTGGGTTAGGAGAACCTTAGTCCTTCAAATTTACATCTTTGCTCTTGAGCACAGAGTGTGCCTTAGAAGCAAACAGATCAATTTTTGTCTTACTTTGGACATGTCATCAGGCGGGGCCACCCCTTGGAGAAAGACAACATGCTTGGTAAAGTAAAAGCTCAGTAAAAAA
>NW_006408635.1:5973808-6026772 GCF_000296735.1 Chrysochloris asiatica | reverse complement strand
AAAAAAAAAAAAAAAAAAAAACCATAAAAGAAAGACCTCAATGAGTTGATCTGATTCAATGAGTCAATGACTCCAACTATGAGCTCAAACACTGAGTATGAGGATGGCACAGGGCAACATTCTGTTCTGTCCACATCAGTTAGAGCCAATTCAGTGTTCAGTGACACCTAACAAGAACCCCAACAGACGGTAAGCTAAAGTGGGAGAAAACGCTTTATTTGGACTGGGAGCATACTTTTCAGAACTGTACTCAGCTCCTAGTAAGAGAACCAAAGACATGTCACTCTCTCTACTGTTTATTTGCACAGAAGTGGACAAGAAAGGAGGGGATGATAAAAAGAGATGAGTGAAGAACAGTGATAGCTCAAGATGGAAGAGAAGGGCAGGCAGGAGGGAGAGACAGATTAAGAACTGGTGCCATTATACACACAGAGGGCACTGACCAACCAGGGAATCCAGAAACAAGACAGACGAGACATCGCCTGAGGCATATTTTTCAAAGTGCATTTAGTTCAGATTGACTAGGAGAAGATGGGGGCACTGGTAGCAAAGGAAGCCCTTGGAAGCTTTTCCCATGAGCATCGTGTTTTCCACTTGACTGACATTGGGTTGGCTTACAAGTAGCCTTGAATGAGTAGTCTTGGAAGAGTAGAGAGTAAAACAACTACACACCTTCACTGTTTACTGTGAACAACTTACACAAAACATAACACTAAGAAAAGTGTTTCTACATCATTACAAAAACAGTACAGCACCTAAATGTTTTCTTGTACTCTTGACAATTATAAATGGACACAGCCAACCTAGTTTTCTATAGACACGGGTTTTAGATTCTCAGTGTTTATAAATACATGCAAAACAAAAATGTTCTGAAAAAGAAATAATACATTTATGAACACAAAGATTTGTGGAACACATTTAAGACGGCTATTTATGACTGTTTGACAGATAGTATGTAAAGCTATTGTAAAGAGCAAGGCCAAATCCTATGCTAGGAAGACCTCCTGTAACCAGACCTGATATACTGAGGCATCTCTAGAGAAACCATATTAATCAAAAGGGTTGATCAGGAATGTTGTCATGTGCCACTGAGTCAGTTCCTATTCATAGTGAGCCGGACCAGGGTTTTCGTAGGAAGACCTCCTGTAACCAGACCTGATATGCTGAGGCATCTCTAGAGAAACCATATTAATCAAAAGGGTTGATCAGGAATGTTGTCATGTGCCACTGAGTCGGTTCCTATTCATAGTGAGCCAGACCAGGGTTTTTGTGGAGTGGCTGTTGGGTTTGAACCACTGACCTTGTGCTTAATAGTCCAGAGCTTATCCCACAGCACCAGACCATAGAAAATGAAGAGTCACAAAAGTCTACATGATGAAGCCCATATAGAAAAAGGAAGGCAGGCCAATGGACAACAAAGATTATGACACACTAGGTGTGGGACCTCTGCTGTGGAGAAAGAGGTGTCAGGCTGTCTTAGTCTGATACCACTTCCTTCAAATTATTTAACCCATCTCCCCACATTCTGATAGCAAACTCACAATGCAACCTTCTATGTAGCTCTGCTTCCAGGAAGAGCTCCGCCTTGCCAAGCAGGCCTGACAGCGAGTCTTCTCCACAAAGATGGTTCTTCCAGCAGTTGGTTTCCTTCTGGTAACACTGCTCTCTGAGCCTCACAAAACGGCGAGCCAGACCCTACATAAGCTCATTTGCTAAAGTAATGTCACCCTTTTGGTGAATCATGAGGAAGTGAAATTCTCCTTGGTGATGCCCTGGCCATTGGAAAGTTCTAGAAGGAATAGAATGTTAGGTCTACCCATTGACTATAATTTCATACATAACCAACCATTACATAAAATGATTAAGTCTGATGTCTTAGGAGTACATTTAATAAAAGCTGTACAGTTTATATAGATCTTGCTAACTCTCACATGCCTGCTAAATTAACAAACTGTTCTTCAAGATGGATCACTTCTCTATGTAAGATAGTTATATTACCTTTCTATAAGCAAACCACTGGAAGATACCACCATCTCAAACAGATTTAACAAAACGGCCTCTAAAATACCACCTTGATGGGGAGGAAAAGGCACTGGCTTTTTACCACGAGTAACACACCCTCTGGTGTGGCACTGTGGGCTAGTGTGCCAGACTGCGAAGTTGTTTGAACTGCCAGGTCGGAGGTTCAAGCTCACCAACTGCTCCTCGGAAACCCTATACAGGGTCGCTATGGGTCAGAACTGACTCGACGGCACTTCCCAACAACAACACATCCTCTGAATCTGCTCCCAGCGCTATGAGTCTGTTTTCTCATTTGTTCTCGAGAAACTACATTCAGATGATCATGATTGTTTTGTCAAACAGTGGTGTCTCAAAAAGGGGGCAGTACACACGGGCTAATTATCATTAGCTCCTTTGGTATTTCCTATCTCACTCCCCCCATTGCTGTTGTATGTCACTGAGTCAATTCCAACTCAGCTCATAGTGACCCCAAGTGACACAGAAGGGTTTCCTACACTGTAATCTTTATAGGATGGAGTCCTGGTGGGCTAACGCACTGGACTGCAAGATCAGTTTGACCTGCAAGGTTGATGGTTCAAGTTTACCAGCCACTCCTCAGAAACCCAATATAGGGTTACTATGAGTTGGAAATGACTTGACGGCACTTAACAACAACAATCTTCATGGGAGCAGATCCCTAGATCATTTTCCTGTGGAATCACTGGTTGGGTTTGAACTGCCAATCTACTAGTTAGCAGACAAGAGCTTAAGCATTGCAACTGACCAGTGTGCTTTCCCCCATTAGTGTTCAGTTTTGTTGTTGTTGTGAAGTACTGTCAAATTGGTTATGACTCATAGCAGCCCAGTATGGTGTTCGCAAGGAGTGACTGGTGACTTTGAACTGCTGACCTGCAGTTCAAACTGACCTTGCAGTCCTATGCTTATCCTATAGCACCACACCAGAAGTCCTAGTGTTCAGTAGTTGCTTGGAAATTCTAGTATGGTGCCATTTCCTGTCCAGTGGACAGGTCTGGGAAGACACATCAATTTAATCGTAAAATAAAAACAGGTTTTATATGCTGTAAAAAGGTGCAGAAAGGATTTACTTAGCTACCTTATCTTTTATTTTTGATCTATCACTTAAGAGCAGGCACCCAGCTTGTCACACAGTAGATACTCCATATGGAAAGACTGGGGTTGCCAGATAAAATACAAGGTACCCAGTTATATTTGTGTTTCAGAAAAGCAGTGAATAATTTTGGGGTCTACATGTGTGCAACCAGAGGTATTCAAAGATGCTAAGGAAATCTAAGGAAAATTAGTTTCATGCTGTTCCGAACCACAAATTTCAGTATTAAGATAGAGCATTTCCAAGCTGAGGAACGTAATCTAAGGCAAAGAATGGTGGTATCAGTACACTTGGCCATTCAAGAGTATATAAAAGAACAACTTCATGGTATCATAGATCAAGTCTACAGTGAGACATAGTACCGCAAATAAGCAATAAAAGGCTAACAGAGATGATATTTTATCCTGATTATATTAATATACAAAAAGAAAATCTTCCAAACTAAGGAACTTAGAAAGATCATTTTTTCCATAGTCAAGTGATAATAATTACAGCTACAATGTCAGTCTCAGAATAGAATGATTGCTGAAAAGAATGAAAAAAAACAAACAAAAAACAAACTGCTAATATGCAAATAGAAGAAAATGACATCTAGAAGGAAATGGGTTTCTATACTGCTACTTTGGTACTACTGATGAGGAGGAAACAAGTCAAGAAGATACCACAGCTCCAAGGTGCTCCCGCCATCTTTAGTTATGGCGGTACCATCTTAGAGATGGGATACGCATGACGTTTCAGATTTGTGTAGTATGTGTTGCTGTTGTTAGTGCTCTTGAGACAGTTCTGATTCACACTCTGACAATATACACAACAGAATGAAGCACTATCTGGTCCTGCGCCATCCTGACAACTCTTACATCTGAACCCACTGTTGATGTCACTGTGTCAAACCATCTTGTTGGAGGGCTCCTGTACTTTTTCATTGACCCTCCACATGTTTATATGTAAAGCTCATAAAAGCTGTTTTCAGGTCCTGTGTGCTTACTGGTTGTTGTCTGTCCCGTCTTTGTCCATTTAATGTTAAGTTCTTGGATGCTAACTGCATCTTTTCCTCCATACTGTCTCCTTTACGCTATAACATGTTCTGTAAAAGCAGCCATTCATACCAAAACTCAGGAAGTTATGGAGGTACACAAGTCTACCTCGGAATTCCAAGGACATTGGTTGAAACTTCACTTTGTCTTAGAAGGAATGTGCAAAAGAGGTGCCAATTATATGGGGCAGTAGGGATCAGGTCTAAGAAAACTTATTGAGAGACAGAGTGCAGCATCTGTCTGCAGCTGACACCTATTCCAGTAGGCATGCTTTGTTCTAGACAGATCCATTACCATTCAATAACCTGGCTGAAAGCAATCCCCTGATAAATTCTGCTATCCTAGACGAGTCGCCCAGGCTCTGAGAAGCTTGACTGTCTGAAGATAATTCAACAATATATGAGGGTCATTTTCTTCATTTTACAAAAAATACAACCTCTGCTATCCAACCTGCCTTCCTATTGCCTCATCTGCAACACGCAAACAGCAGTGGCTGCATCATTACATGGAGAAGTACGATGTGCCTGGAAGCTCACAACGTGGACAAGGCCTCAACCTCCAGGTTTATCTGTCCGTTTCTGCAAACTGCTCTTCTGACAACATTCTCCAAATAATCACCTAGTGACTGCCCCAGACCGAAACAAAACAGAGCACTAACATTACATCACGCGGGCAACCATGCAGATTACAACAGAAGATTTAAAAATACTTCTGTGAAATGTGGATTCAAGAACATATGGATGTGGGGAAGAAACAACACCATGGAAAGGAAAAGAACATTCTTCCCACGACGTTTTTCCATAAAAATGCCAGCACCTGAGTATGTGGCGTATGAGGACAGTACGACGGAGTGGCGTTTATTCTGTCACTCCAGAATGCTCCGTAACCCTCTCAGTAATTATATTACTACATCTCATAGTATTATACATATTCATTTTGTTCTTCCCTTGCTCTGCCTGCATTCGTCGGAAGACACACAGGCACAAAAAACTGCGACATCTCTCAGTTAACATTCAGAAGACACAAACCCAGAACATTACAGCATAGCCCAAGATACCATTTGAATTTAAGAGGCTGCAAATTACAGACATTGTCATCTCAAATAAAAACGACTCCTTAAAAAAATTTGGGGGGCTCATATGAACACCTAGTGTGTATTTTCCTTGCTATATTGTTTACTGAATGCTAAACTGCGTTTCCTGTTGATATTGAAGTGGATGCTGCAAGTACCGCATGGAGGATCTGGCTTCGTTGTACCCCTTTCTATCTGCTGCTTCAGTTTAAGGCACATTTTCCTTTATTTCACGTTTCCACAAGCCATAAAAAAACTCATTTCTAATTCATCCGTTCATACAGCTTAACCTCTCTTCTCGGCAATTAGAGCACTCTTCGCATCCCTCATCTATCACACAGCCAGCTAAATAATGCATTGCGTCCCCCCGCTCATCTTTTATCATCCCAAATGACAGGTATTAGCATATCTCCCCAGTCAATTACAGTGCAGCAGAATAATCACAGCATAATTGGGCGAAAGCCATTCTAATCACCAACCCTGCAAACTCGCAGAATAAAAACTGAGTGGCAGTTCAGACGGGCCTTGCTCCGGTCCGTGCTGCTAGCCAACAAGCCTGGCAGACCTCCACTTGTGTTCTTTAAAAGCTCATCCTTTGGGGAAGTCAACTTCTCCAGAAGTCCCATGGAACAGAAAGAGGTGGATGCATGCACGTGTGCAAAGCCGGAGCTGACCAGGCACACACACCCACGTGTGAGAGCACATGAGGAGACCTCAATGCCAATCTGAAAGCGTGGAGAGTCACTCTGTGATCATGCTGTCTCCCCATTGAGTCCTCTCCCAGGGTCCACAGGAAAGTGAAAGAAAATAATCAATGAACCATATCTGCATGGAGGGAAATAAAGGTTATTTATTTACTATCAAAACTGAAGCCCATGAAATGTCCACAAGGTGAGTACTTTCTGAATCTTAAAATTCTGGATTCTCTAATAATGAATCCCCCCAAATATCACAGGTCATGTTTCAAAACTGAATACGTGTTGTCATTCTTAAACACAGAAACTACAACAAAATTTAAAAATCATGTGCTAAAAAAATCCACTGCCTTTGAGTTATTTCTGACTCATAGAACGGAGTGTCCCATCTTTCTTTCAGGAAGTTAGCAGCCCAATGCCCAGTGCACCACTAGGCTCCTTAATCACAGGTTAAAGGTTGTTGTTGTTAAGTGTTGTTGAGTTGGTTCCAACTCATAGTGACCCTGTATAGGTTTTCCAGGGAGCAGGAGATGAGTTTGAAACGCCGACTTTGTGGTTCAAACCAACCTTGCAATTGAGTGTTTATCCTACAGCACCACATTGGGACGCTATATGTGAAATAGAGGTTAATATATTTAAGATGAATGAAGAAAATAAGGCTTATATTTTTATCAGGGAATAAAAAATTAATCCAGAGAAAAATGGGAATACGCTAGGGCTTCAAAAAGTTCATGGAAAAATTCCATTACCTTTCATTCCGGTTTTCCATGAAGTTTTTGAAGCCCGCTGGTGTATAATGTGAGACACATTTGGAAGAAGAGTCAACTTATGACACAACATATACAAATTCTTTAAAAATTCTGAGAAACTGGCTTAGAAATATTTTTCGAATGCTTTGTATAAGGTTATTGATTTGGCCAAGATATTTAGTGTTTAACAGTCATTCTAGACCTCTATCCGATTGTTTAGAATCATAGGTATTTGGTGCTCTGTTCTCCAATGCACGACCCTCCCCAACCCCCACCCCACCATGAGATACAGAAAAAAGTCCATCTGAAATGAAATGAAAACTTAACTAGGGGTAGGGAGAGAGTGAAGGAAGGTTAAGAGGCATATTTTATAAACATATAGACAGTGTTTTTGGAAGCAGCCAGTGAAATGCTTTAAAATACCACAGGTCCCTGGAAGAAGCCAATTTTTCTGTAAGCTGAAACTTGCTCTGTGGCTCCAACACGGTTCATGAGAGCTGTACAACCTGCTACCCTCCCCTCTTGTCGTCATGGCTACCAAAGAGGCATCCACAATGATCCCTGCGCTTAGCAGGATACTGCCCAGCAACCCAGGAGGCCAGCCTTACTTAGGTCCTGGAGGAGGACCACATCTGTCAGGCCAGCCCAGAGAAGTGGTCAGTGAGCCACAGCAGCAGGACATGGTGACCTCACACACAGGACACAAGACATTTCAAGTCGGGTGGACCTGGTGGCCTGGCACAAGTGATTCAATCATACACAGCCAAATTCTCTGCTCTGTAGATTCAGCAGTGGCCAAGACACCAAAAATATCCAGGAAATAGAGAGAAGAGGTTCTTACTGTGGTAAAGTAAACAAGAAATGCTATTTATTCCTTGGGTTATTTAATTAAAATTCAGGAGTTTTTCAACCCCATCGCTGTCAGACATTTCGATTCTCTTTAATACAGAGCAACTAAGGCTGAACTAGTATGATTGTTTTATCAAAAAGCCAACTGTTAAGAAACGGAAGTAAAAAGCCGAAGTTAGACATAACAAATAGCCTCCCAGCCATTTTCTTGCTTCCAAATCCAGTTACATTTAAGTTAGAATATGAAATGCTCTATTTGCATTATTACTCCAAGAACTCAGCATGTATTTTTGTTGGCATGTCTTTGCAAATGTACCCACAGGATACATTACTTCAGCTGTAAAATGGTAATTTTATTGCTTATTTGGGAATATCTTTTACAAGTATTTATCAGTGATACATCTGGTACATGTGGATTAATCAACAGGTTTTTTTTTTCCCCTCTTCCCCTAATCTGATTTTTAGTAATAATCTCCTAATATATTATTTAATTCATACAAATGTTCTACTTGGCTTTAAGCTTCTTCTAACATACTGGCTCTTTCAATACCAGCCATTTGACATTCTCAACTGACTTGCAAAAATTGACGTGGCTTGGGAAGACGCCAGATTTAAGGAAGGAGGAGGGTTTTCACCATCTGAAGAAACAAAACTGGCTTTAAATTTTGGCACCAGAGAGAATCTAAAACACACACGAGCAAAAGTACCCTTTTTCCCTCCAGGAATGTTTGCTTTGCTTCTTCCCAACAAATTCTTCAGCAGCTTGATGATTAGTAATACGGCCACAATGAGTCTGCTGCGGAAATTTACAGGCTAGCCCAGAAACATGCCTCTAATTAAATGTGCACATCCCAAATGAGCAGGTGTTTGAGGGTGGGGGGGAAGAAGAATATATGCATTCTTATTGCTACTAGAAAATTAAGTCCTCAAAAAATTGTGCCAAAATAATGTCCCCAGAGAAAAATGGAATCAGTCAAAACTCAAGACTATCCAAGGAAATTAACTTTCTTTCAGCATACTCCTCCCTCACTTCAAAAAGGCCACTTTTGAGACCCGCATTACCCGAGGATATATTTAATTCCTAACACCTTTAAAAAAAAACCCAACAAACAAAAGTCTGACAAAAGCAGTCAAGAATCGTACTGTTGCAGGCTCCCTTCTATTCACTTTACTATCTTCACCACCTTTAACGACAAACACTTCTAAGCAAACGCACTCATTGAATGTAGGGATAGACCCAAGGTGTTCAGCGCAGGGATTTAAAGAACCTGTCATCTCCAGCACCTGGCAGAATACTTGGTCTTGAAGAACTGGAGCTCCCACCCCATTAAGAACCCACTTGGTCGTCATGAAACATGTCTGATTTTTACACAGTTGTCTAAGAATACTCTCGAAGCATTTTTTATTGGGTAAGGTGGCCTAGCAGGTACCTTTAGGCCAACAAAAGTCCTCAAATACCTTGAGATCAACTAACATTTCAAACAGTATGCACACACACACTCTGATGAGAACAAACAAACTTCAGATTGAATATAAATATAAAAGGACAAAAATCCTCATACGCTGAGTAGAACCCTATGAAACTGACCATTTTTTGAGCTGTAAAAATGACAACTTTGTAAGACTCAACCTAACTTAACTGGGGTTGTTTGTGTTAAGTGCTGTTGAGTCGGTTCCAACCCATAGCAACCCTGTATAGGGTTTCCAAGGAGCAGCTGGTGAGCTTGAACCACCGACCTTGTGGTTCAAACCGACCTTGCAATCTAGCACATTAACCTGCTGCAGTATCACTCCAGGAGAGCTATTAAAATGGGCTGTGCTTACAAGTCTGTAAAAGAGCCCGGGAGCCAGGTACTTGGGTTTGTGGTCTACTTCGCCACTAAATCATGCCTTTAACAAGTCACATGATCTCCCTCAGCTATCTGCACTGTGAAAAGAATTGAGATGAATATCCTTGAATTCCTTTTTCACTTTGAAAAAAAATATGATGAAAGAATCCCTGACCCTTGTAGCCGCAGCTCTGAAGGAAACTGAGAAAGATGACCAAGGGAGGCAAGAAAAGAAAAATCCTATTTTGTCTCTCTTTTGGAACAAAAAAACCACAACAAAAAACTTTTTTTCTCAAAGAGATGAGAAGTGCTTAGAGTTAGTTGTGAAGGGTAGCAGAAGGAAATGAGAAGACAGACAGACGAGGATGGAGTTGAAATCTTCACCTAGTGAAGACAGGAAGTCATGTAGAAGTACAGACCTACAGCATTTTGGATTGAAAAGAACGTCAGTGATCCCTAGAAATCAATTTTGCACCTTTACAGAAGAAAAATTCCGAGCCAGAGTGTCTGAGAGATGAAGTTTCTCAGTCACATGGTGGGATTTATGTAGCACAGAGCCCTGGGCATTCCCAGCTGGCTTAGTTAAAAAGCAGAGGGACAGAATTCTGTCCCACACTTAATCCAAAATCAAAAACTAGGTGAGATGCCAACAGCTCTTAAATTACTCAGCACAGCATTCGGAGCCCTTCACCAATACGTCTTCTTTATCTTTTAGCTGCGCGCACTTTGGTCATCACATTCTTCCGCCTTTCCTAGGCTTTATACCTGTGTATTCCTCTTGATGACAAGAGTTGGAAGACAGGCTAAAATGTCCTTTAAAACATCAGTAACCGTAACAATCCAAACACTCTCAAAATATTTCTAATGAGAAATAATACAAACAGGACAGTTTCCATAAATCTGTCTTAAACAAGTAGAAAACCAATTTCTTTGACAATCTTTAACAAGCATGTAAGTCTTTGAACCACCAGCAGATGGCAGACGCACAAGTGGGAATTCTCTAACAAAAGAACAGCTCACTGCTGTGGAATTTTTTTCCTTTTCCCTCCTTGAGTCTTTTTTTTTTAATTTATTTTTTAAAGGAGAAGTAGCAAACACTTCTGTTTTACCAATCTATTTCCTGTAATTTTTAATATAGCATCAATGAGTGAACCAAAAAAGAACTTAATATCCTACCTCCTTAAGAATTTTCAGTCAAGAAAAGTTTAAATGCAAAAACAAATCTTTCATAATATGAAAAGTAATGAGTTCCTTAGATTATGAATTCCCATTAATAGGAAAAAAAAAATGTTGTCCAGTTTCCTTTTGATTAGAGGTTGTTGTGGTTAAGTCCCACTGCATCGGTTCCAACCTGTACTGACCCCAAATATGATTTATGAGGAATGGCTGGTGGTTTTGTACCACTGACTTGTGGTTAGCAGTCCAAAGTTTATCGTATGGCACCACATCTTAAACTTGCATCCAAGTTATGTTCTCACTCCCATGTACAGTGAGGTAAGAAATTTACTAGAAAACACCTGACTAGGAAATTGCAAAACAGAGGTAGAGCTAAGGTAACATTAGAAGAAAAAATAATATAAGAAGTTGTTTTAAAAAAACATAAGATAAATTGTATGCTTTTCCTGTGGTTATGCTAATAGAAGGATGAATATTTCAAAAGGTGCCATCTAACTGTGCCAAAGGAAACATTCGAAAAACGAAATAATCTACTGGGGTCCGCAAGCATGACCCCCGGCAAATGAACGAATAAACAGTCCATTATAATAGGCATTACCAGAAGGATGCTTAATTTCATGACCCTGGTCAAAATATTCGACTCTCAAAATCTAATGAGAAACAGTGCCTTTATTATGTATGCTTTTACCTGTCAGAACATTCTGTTTTTACAGCATTTTACTAGAAAATCAAAGCTTCTTCGGTTCTCTACTCATCTGCTTGAATCCTGTTTCCTCATCAATTAAAATGATGGTGGTTCTCACTGTTAAATAGGTTGCACTGAAATGTCCCGTGTCCTGCCTGCAACCTGTAGTTTTCAGACCAGTGCTGCCCAACAGAACGTGCTGCAGTGATAGAAATGTGGCTAAGTCATTGAAGAGATCAGTGTCCAATTTCATCTGAATTCCTTGACATTCAGATAGCCACATGTGGCTGGTAACTGTCATGCTAAGCTGACCAAAACCTGCAGTGAGAACTGCTGAAAAGTAGCAAAATCTCTGTGACAACACCTACGATTCAAACGTGAAAAAAAGACATGGACTTTGACCACGCTTCAAGCTGGAACCTCTCAGAAAGACAGTCAGAAAAGACAAAGTATCTCTCTCATTTTCTCAAAGGCCATTCATTTTGGGGTGTTTTTTTTTAGGGGGGGTGGGTTAGTGGAGCTGCCCATTGAAATATGGGCTGCCATTATTTTGTTCTAAGTCTTCCTCAGACATGTGAGTACCTATCTGACCCATTCCTATTGTGACAAATAGTTAGAAATTACATTATAATGTTTTATTTTTATATGAAGGTAGGAGGAAAACATAGATAACTATGTTTGAAACATAGATAACTATTGAATTTCAGAAGCTAGGGAGAAGTCTGAATGTTATTTAAGTCACTGCCAACTAGGATCCCTACCTGTTTTCACAATTAAAAGTATTTTATAAACAAAAATTAAAACAAAGATAATTTCCCTTTTACTTTATTTTAAACTATATTTACATGTGCAAAACTCTTTGTTGGAGTCCTAGTATGGTGCTGCAGGATGAACACTGAACTGCTAACCTCAAGGTTGGCGGTTCAAACCCACCAGCTGCTCCTCAGGGTCCCTACGAATAGGAACCAACTGCACAGCACTTAACAACAACAATTCCTTTTGCTGAGGTTCTGGTATGGTTCTATAGGCTCAACACTGGACTGCTAACTGCAAGGTCTAGCAGTTCAAACCCACTTGCTACTTCTTGGAAACCCAGTACAGGGTTGCTATGAGTCAAAACTGACTTGACAGTGCTCATTAACAACATCACAAAACCTTTTCTAGAGTTCTGGAGTGGTACTGTAGGATAAGCAATGGACTGTTAATCAGAGGTCAGGGCTCGAAACCCATCAGGCAGGGCGTGAGGGTACAGTGTGTCTGAGGTAGTTGGGGGTGCAAGGGCCAGTTTGACCATTTTTAAAAAAGATTTCTACTCAACCAAGGCATGTAAAAAACAGTGATACATATGAGAGAACAAAGTAGGATTTACATTAAACTCTTTATTTCTCAGTACTTTAGAGTTTAGCTATGCTTTTCTCAAAAAACAGCAATAGGTTTTAGATTCCCAAAACAAATACTAAAAATTATTGCCCAAAGTGGAAAAAGGAGTAAGCTGAGAGAGAAAAATAGTGCATAGACTTAAAGCAGAAATAGGAACCGTGTTCAGACCGTAAATAGTAAGAGGAAAAATAATGAGCTCCTAAAATTCTCCATTCAAATCCCACATGCCAGTAATGAGCCGGCTGACCCTAGCAACAAGTAACCTCTGACCTCCACTCAGCTCCCTCCTCTCCAGCATAGCTGAAAAGTTAGGAAAAGGCCGGAAGGGGGGAAAATACAGACTAACGGAAAAAGACAAATGAACAGAAAGCATTACAAAGCGGTGTTAGAGAAAATGTTTGACTGGATAGAATTCTCCTAGAAACCCACGGCCACTGCCTTCCAGCCCCCCACTCTGACTCATAGAGGGCTCTGTGCAGGCTTTCCGAGAGTGTGTGTGTGTACTGCTGATTTTGTCGTTGACAGTCCAGTGCTTACCCTACAGGGCCACACCAAGGCTTCTGTGTTGCTGTTCCTGAGTCGGTTTCGACTCCCAGAAATCCTGTATAGAGTTCCCAAGCTATAAATCTTTATGGGAACAGAAAGCCTCATCTTTCTCCTAGGAAGCAGATGGTAGATTCTAACTGCAGCCTAACCCATAATCCACTAGGCCACAGAGCTCCTACTATTGCTAAATGCTGTCAAGTTGATCCAACTCATGGAGACCCTTTACAGTTTCTGAGGCTGTAAATCTTTACAGGAGCAGAAAAGCCTCATTCTTCTCTTGAGTAGACCAGCTGGTGGGCTAGAACCGTGGACCTTGTGGTGTGAAGTCCAATGCTTTATTATACAGAGCCACTGTGATCCTACAGGGCAGAATAAACCGCCCCACAGGGCTTCCAACACTGTCGCTCTGTGGATACAAACTACAGCAGCTTTCGGTTGGGGAGCAGCTGGTGGGTTTGAATGGTGGAGCACTTAACAAATCCATCACCCGGCTTCATTACGGGAGGGTTCAAAAAGTGAGCACTGTAGAATATGCTCTGGACTGCAAGTTGTGGTTCAAACCTACCACCCTGGAAACTTTATACAGGATTGCTATGAGTTGAAACAGATTCCACGGCACTAAACAACAACATGGGCAATTTGGAGCTTTCCTGTTCCACCAAGGGCTGGTGGTCTAGGAACAACATGATCCGCTCCCATCTGCTTAACCTTCCTTAATTGTCTTTACAATTTGTTTCAAAGTGACATTCCCACACACATTTTTGAATTGTCAAAAATTATAAAAAGAGGCATACAATTCGGAGCCTTCTTCAAAGAACCTATCAGCCAACAGTGCACCACAAGACTGGACCAAAACAGGCTCTGGTTTGCAGAATTCTTTCTTGTTGTTAGGTGCCATCGAGTCGGTACCAACTCGTAGCGACCTTATGCACAGCAGAACGAAACACTGCCTGATCCTGGGCCAACCTCACTACTGTTGCCACGCTTGAGTCCATCGATGCTGCCACTTGGCTAATCCATTTCATTGGGGGTCTTCCTCTTTTTCTCTGACCCTCCACTTTACCAAAGATGATATCCTTCTCCAGCGACTGGTCCCTCCTGACAATATGTCCAAAGTATGAGAGACAAAGTTTGGCCATCCTGGCCTCCAAGGAGCACTCTCTGCCTGCACTTCTTCTAAAATGGTTCTTTCGGCAGCCTCTGGCACCTTCAATATTCTCCTCCAACACCATAACTCAAATACATCAATTCTTCTACGGTCTTCCTTATTCACTGTCCAGCATTCGCACGCATACGAGGTTACTGAAAATACCACGGCTTCTGTTAGGTGCACCTTAGTCCTCAAACTGACATCTTTGCTCTTCAACACTTTAAAAAGGTCTTGTGCAGCAGATTTGCCTAATGCAATGCAGAATTCTACTGCTCATTTAAGAATCTCTGTAGCGTAGTGGTTACGAGATGGGCTGCTAACCTCAAGGTCACCAGTTCGAAAACTACCAGCCATTCTGCAGGAGAAAGATTAGGCTTTCTATTCCCATAAAGATTTACAACAGCCTCAGAAACCCTACGCAGGGTGGTTACTATGAGTTGAAACTGACTCCACGGCACACCACCATCACCATCATTCATTTAGAATTAAAAGGTAAGAAAATAAATAAAATGGTAATATATAATATATATGCTTCTATTCATTATTTTCTAAAAGGAAAAATCTTTATTTAACAAAGTAACCAAATAATATATGTTCAAATGGGTAAAAACTAAGAATTTACCTCAGAAATATGCTGTACTAAAAAAGATGTAGTTTTTGGTCTGAGCTGTGGTTTTATGTATGCACATTCGTTTAACAAAGTCAGAGGACACCTTAAAGTAGGTCAGGGACATGTAACATTGGGTGTTCCGGACACAGCGAGAAGAGGAGACTCGAGGACACAGCCCTGGTGAAGTGGGTTGAATGGGGAGAGAAGTCTGAGAAACCAAAGGCAGACCACAGGAGGAGAACCACAGAAAAACTTAGAGGAAGTCAAAAGAAGAGTGTTCCAAGGCAGAAGTGGTCAGGTCAGTGAGGTCAAATACTGTAAAGAGGTAAGCACAGTGCAGGACTGAGGTGTTCTGCTGGACTTAGGGTCAGGGGTGCCATCAGGGACTTCCACAAGAAGGGCAGAGGTCTGCGTGGCTATGATGAAGGAAGGAGGAGAGGAAGGAGAGGCAGGGAGCTACAGTATCTCCTCACTTCTTAGGTTACTCAGAACATAAAAGAGGTTGGGGGTTGCTCTTCCTCGTCCAAATCCCAGTTCTGCCGAAGATTCAGGTGAGAACTTGAGAAAGCTCACTTACTTAAATATTATGAGCTGCAATTCTCTCATCTAATAGTGGGGATAAAACTAAGTGTTCAAACAGTTAAATGCTGGACTTTTAACGGAAAGGTTGGCAGTTCAAATCTACCCAGTGGCGTATCAGAAGAAAGAGCTCTTAAGATCCCTGTGGATTCATTAATTCTAAGCTGTAACATAAGGGGTCGCCATGGATCAAAATGCTTCTGTTTCTTGGTGGTCTACCTCATAGAGGAGTGGATTAAATATTACCATGCCATTAAGTGCCGTCCAGTTGGGTCAGAGGAACAGGACTCAGAGGAGTGGTTTGAACCTCTGACCTTGTGGTTCAAACTGACCTTGTGGTCTAGTTCCTATCCTAAAGCACCACACCAGGACTTAGTAATTCCCAACTTAGTTATGTACAATGAATGAGAAGACTAGGAAGTTTATTGTCATGAGATTTTAAAGTTACATAATCAGACTCGGGGAGTCCTGGTGTGGCACTGTGGGCTAATGTGTCAGACTGAAAAGTCGTTTGATCTGCAAGGTCAGCAGTTCAAGCTCACCAGCCACTCCTTGGAAACCATATACAGGGTTGCTATGGGTTGGAATCGACTCGACGGCACTTAACAACAACAACAATATTTAGACTCAGACAAAACCTCTTTAGAAAACTATGGAAAAGTTATGCTTATTCAGTCTTTAAGTTCCAATAACTCAGGTATATAGTACAGTCCTCCCATTTTCACTTTAAGTCTACATTTCATACGCAACAAAAGCAAATTTAAAATGTTTGTTATACTTAACAGTATACATTGAAGTCTATTTGCTTAGCTGATTTTTCACCTCATTATCACCAACAGCTTCACCTTGTACATTAATGATACAGAAAGCACAGTTGTCTGGGGGAAAGAACCAGCCCATGTTTGCTTCTCTTGGTACTCCTAATTTATTTTTCCATAGAATGATAAACTTTTTAATATTTCCAGGTCTTGAATAAACTGAAGTTAAGAATAGTGGTCTCCGGTATTAATAGCGCTTGCATTCCTTTCTTTAACAAAAGACACCTAATTTATACTCTTTACTTGGAAAGACCTATTAATCACCAATCTTGCTCTTTAGAAGAATGCGGAACTTGAAGTAACTTACTAGACCTGTATAGAAACAAACCCAAGAAAACCAAATTGACATTATGTCAGAGAAAAGGTTGAGAACCCAGGAAAATAGCTGAAGTGTCCAATCCACTGTGCCACAGTTATTGGCATTTCAAATGTATACTGTTAAGTAAATGACCTATGACTTGAGATAAGCCAGGAAAAACAATGACTACTTATCGGTGTGAAATTCATATTTGACAATCAGCAAGCAGGCCACAAATAATTCCCCTATCCTGAGTGGTGCACTGTAGGATAAGCACTCGACCTCAAGGTGAGTTTCAACTGCAAGGTCGATGGTTCAAACTCACCAGCCACTCCTAGGACCACTATGAGTCAGAACCGACTCAACGGCACACAACAAAAACCACAACAAAAATGAATCTCCAACCGCCCTAGACAAGTTCTGATGTTTGCAAAATGGCTTCCCTTGCTTGCAGTTTCACCATGTCGGAGTTCCGACATGCTGAAGTCATTTTTCCACGAGACTGATGAGTTCATGCTTCAATCATAAGTAAACGTTAAGGTTGTAGGTTTTAGTTTTGTTTAGCAGGGAAAGCAAACACATGGCCAAGAATTTGATAGTGGTAAAGAAGGGAAGGAAAGATTAAAGGCTCGTTAAAGACAACCATTAAAAGAACCAAAGACATCAGTGGGACACACACATATACACACACACACTCCATGGCCTTGAAAGAGGGTCACTGTGATTAGGTGTTACAAATGTAACCTACGCAAAACACCCTGTAAGAACTTTTAAGAAACAAGATGATCTTTGGCATTCCAAAGTACATTTGTTTTGCACATATATGTACCACATGCTTTTAAATATGAAAAAATATTTGCTGTCTTCATGATAAGGAAGCAAAAAAAAAAAAAAATCATCTAAATTCTCTTTCTTAATTATCTGTGTAAATACTCAGCTACAGATCTGCCCATGTGACAGGCATCTAATCTTTGAAAAATCACAAAATGATTGGGGTGGTGGGGAGTTTCAAACTGTTATTTCAACAAATTGAATTTAAGGCTACAAAACCAATCTGCTAGTTTAAGCATAAAACAAACACAAAGCCTTTACACAGTGGGGCAGGCCATGAGAGCTGTTGGCTCTGCTAATCTCCCACAATACTGCTGCTTACTCAGGAAGTGTGAAGGATTATGGAGATGAGGCCCCAAGTGCTGACCATCCAGATTTATTAAATATTCAGTACATATTCTGGATGCATGCTGGGCATTAAATAAAAAATGCAAAATTCAGGAGATGGCCATATGTTAAATACTGCAAGTAATACTGAAAACAGCTCAGTTTACATTTAATAATTTATTTCAGTTATGTTTTGGCAGAAACATGGAAAAAAACTAATGGCATAATTTCGAATGAGTATTATCAAAGATTTACCAAGTCTTCATCAATTTTTTCCCTTCCGTTCATATTTATTTATGATATAAACAGGAGCCCTGGTGGCACTATGGACTAAGCTCTGGGCTGCTAACGGCAAAGTCAGTGGTTCAGATACACCAGGCGCTTTGTGAGGGAGAAAGCTGAGGCTGTCATTCCCATATAGATTTATAGGCTCCGAAATTCTAAGGAACAGTCGTACACTGTCCTATATGGTCACTGTGAGTTGGAACCAACTCCATGGCAATGGGTTTGGACTTTTTAGTGATGTAAAATCTTAGAAAGTTTATAACCTCGAAAGAGTTTTGGTTTGGGGAGCCTAACTATGCCATCTTCCCTGTCACAGCACAAATATTAGATTGTGTTTATAAAAAACGTCTACCACCACCTAGAACAGAAAGTAAAATAAAAATTGGGACAACATCATCAAGAGTCCATTTTGAGTTTTAAGACAAAGATTAACACACCTTAGAGGACAGTAGTGACGAAAGTAAAAGCCATGTTCTTGTTCTCTGCCTAATGTCCACCAGCCTCTCTGTTTCCAGAACTTCCCTTCCAAAGTGCTTTGTCACACCTACCTTCCACCTTGATACGAGAGTGACATTGGATTTGTGAAGTGAATGCCTCTGTCCAATTTGTTAACATCATTTAAAAATACCCATCCAACAGTGAAAATAGCAAGTCATATGAGAAGAACACAGGGCTGCTGCTATGTTGTTGTTGTTAAGTACTGTTGAGTCGGTTCCGACTCATAGCGGCCCTGTATAGGCAGAGCAGATGGTGGGTTTGAACTGTTGACCTTGTGGTTTGAAATTCAGTGCTGATCCGACAGCGCCACACCAGGAGTCCGTGGGCTATAGTTACAGACAGCCATCTGTCTAACTCTAACAATCTGAAGCCCCCCATCCCTGTCTTCTTGCCTTACCTGTAGCACACAGCCTCAGGTCTCATCCTCATGCTGGTCCTCTCCTGCACACCTGGCTTCACTCCCCTACCCAGGCCCTTCTCCACCGTCTCTGTCCCCACCAGCTCATTCAGGCCCCGGACAGCTTTCCCTTGGCCTACTCAACTCCATCCTCCAAAACCCGCCCAAGTCATTCATGTCTCAGTGGCCAGTCTGCCCACTCCTGAGTTTAAATGCCTTGAATAGCGTCCCATTTTTTACAGAACAAATAACTTCTTAACTCTCTACCTCAGATCTTGCCACATGGGAAGCCCTTACTTAAGACAAGGTCCCATTCTGAAACTCCATTGTAAGTAGGTTCTGATAACAGTGAAAAGCTCTTCCTTTTTTATTTCTTAAGATTTCACTATTGGTATTTTTATGAAACTAATCTTTTTGTCTTTAGGGGTTGAAATATACACTTATGGATATTATGGTATCAGCAAATATTGTGATCCAACACTATGTTGTTGTGAAGTGCTGCTGAGTTGGTTCAGACTCATAGCGACCCTGTACAGGGTTTTCCAGGAGCAGCTTGTGAGCTTGAACTGCTGACCTTGTGGGTCAAACCGACCTTGCAGCCCAGCACATTAATACGAAGTACATATTGCTAATAATAAGATATACAAGAGGGGAAAAAAAAAAAGATGGTTTAAGTGTGGCTTGCTGTAACTCAAATGCGTTGTAAACTGGGGACTCCTGGTAGGCACATCTAGTTCCCGTGGATTTTTTCATAATTGAACTCCTGCCTGAAACACTTGCCATTTCTCTGTTCTCTTCCCTGTCTAAATATAGCCAAGCCCTCAAACCTCAGCCCAGGGATCAACCTCTGGGAATACCCCTGCCCACTCCACAGTCCTCTGCATCTCCAGCATAGCCACTTCCACACTGCAGGGTAATTTACAGGCTCATCTCCATCAATGGACTATGCCCTGTTTAAGGGCAGGAGGTGGGTTTAAATTGGGCTGTGATCCCATATGTGTCACAGTACAACTGCATATACCCCACAGGGTTTTTTCAATGGCTGTTTTTTCAGAAGCTGATCACCAGGCCTTTCTTCTGCATTTCCTCTGGGTGGACCTTTTGATTTGCATATGAGTGAACTGTTTGCACATCCCCCAGGATTTGATTTGGAAATAGAGATTCAATAGATATTTAAAGAAGGAATGATGAATAAACCAAGCAATAAACCTAGAGTGTTGAATGAAATGCAACATTCTTAAAACATTTAGAAACTCCCAAACTGGGGGGGGGGGGGGGGGAGGGCGATTTCAGAAAGCCCTGCTCCATGATGCTGGTGATGTGCCGTGGAGTCAGTTCCAACCCACAGTGACCCTGTACAGGGTTTCGGAGGCTGTAAATCTTTACAGGAGCAGAAAGCCTCATCTTTCTCTGGCGGAACAGCTGGTAGTTTCAAACTCCTGACCTTAAGGTTCACAGCCCAATTCGTAACCACTATGCTACCAGAGCTCCTTGCCCTGCTCCATAGCTTGTCCAAATTTAAGAACTAATGAAACTTGGTTTCCTGCCCCATTTCTCTTATAGCCCAAGACAAGGAAAGTAGGTTCAGAAAATATTATAATAGTTACTCTCAATCACAATGCAAGGGAAATCTTATATTTCCAAAAGATCTGAGAAGCTCGGTATTTAATTAGGAAACCAAGTTCTCTCATCAGTTGATGCTTCCAGCGCACCACGGGGCACTGATGGGACCCACATGATAAACTGCATCAGACCACACACCTTGAGTCCAAAGGCTGCATCCTCCGAGGCCAAGACTTCAACCTGAAATCATAAGGAAAAGACAATTTAGCCACGACCAAAGATCTCCTCTGAGTCCACCTAGCCACAGAAACCAGAGAACAGGCCAGGCCTGGAATGAGGAATCCCGAGAAAGCCAGCAAAAGGAATGTGGTCTACCGGAGTTTGGAGTTTGGAGGTCCAATGTATGGCAGCTGTCAAGAAAACGATCCATGAGGCTCGTCAAGAGTTGGGTGTGAATCCAAGCCACCGGCCCAGCTGTAGTGTTAGAGCAGAACCAACTCGGGGGCTCTGTTTGAATCTCTCTGCCAACACGTGGCAGAGGGGGGTCTAGGCTCCTCAAGAACAATCTAGGAGGCTGATAGAATCATCCCTCTCACTGAAATTACAAGAGGTTGCATACGCTCTTTGATCTTCTTGTGACAGTGAAGGGAAAAGCTATGCTTTATAAAGCGATTTACAGAGCCTGTAAGCTACTAGTAGCTTCTTGTCCTGCTCAGCTCCGAGTGGGTCGTCCTGGTCTCTGGAATGCTGCAGAGCAAGGGCTCCCAGAGCAGCCTCAGGAAGAGGCGGGCGGAGTCTGCAACAAGTTGTGAAATGATGGGGAAACGTCACAAGGAGCCGTCGGTCGCATGCATTAGAAGACACAGCTCTGTAAGACGGATTTAAAAAGCTGTGGGGGACAAGGCATGTGCTGACAATGACTGGTTTTCAAACGTACGCGTTCCATATGGTGTTTACAGCATTTCACTTCTACTGCTCCAAAGTGCCAATACACGATGGAAAAGAGCAAGGAGAGAGAGCAAGGGAGCAAACATAGATGCTTTAAAAGCTCCTGGGGAGGCAGTGTGCTGGGGGCAGTCATATTTAGGTTGTGGCTGGCTTTGCTATGAGTTTGGAGACTCTTAGAATTCAGGTATTAAAATAGAAGGTACACAGGTCTACCCAATATATACTGCTAGAAAACAGTGGACTCTTCCCTTGGGGGAAAGAAATATGAATGAAAAATTATTCCAAACAGACTGATATCCAGTATGAAAAGTGCTGAAAGAGAAATAAGGTAGGAAATTGTGTGTTCCAACTATGTTCTGAAAAGCGAGGTGCCCACCGCCACCTGGAAGTCCATGGAGCCCTGGCCTAGCACAAGGGCACTGGTGACAAGGGGCTATAAGAGGAGCAGCTTCTTGTGATGAAACACCAAAGGTGGCCTTAGGCTGGAGACTGACACTTTGGCTTCACTGTAGCAGAAAAAAACATTACTGAGTCTCATGGACAGCATTTGTGTCTATACTTCACTTTCTGTGAAGTAAAAATGGGGCCTAATTATAGAAGTTAGGTTTAAAAAAAGAAGGACTAAAAAAAACTATTTGTATTTTACAAATGTTTGAGTTTCACAGCGCTGGGTTACCAACTTCATGTATATTTGACATTAAAAGCTATCATCAAGACAAAGGGAAAGTGCAAATATTTACAGAATCCTAACTAATGTGAACTAACAAACACAGAGAGCCCCCCCCCCCAGGTCATTTTAATATCCATGCAATTATTTTAACATATATGAAAGTTTACATGTGCAGAAACAGACAGAGCTAGCTGTTAGTACTTAACATTATGAAAAGTCCAAAGAGCAAGAAAATGTAACGCAAATAGGTATCGATTTAGAGGTAGGTTTTAGTATATTTGACAACACGAGATGACAGCAAGCCAAAACTCTCCAGGGGAATTTAGAAACTCCCTCAGAACTAGACCAAAAGGCAACATCATGATAAACCGAGAAAAACCTGAAACTGTCAAGGATTGAATTTCAATGGGATCCACAAACAATACCCATGGAAGTAGTAATCAAGAAGTTCTGACATCTTGGGTAAATCTGCTACTAAAGCCCTTTAGAAAATGTTAAAAGACAAATAAATATATCATGCCACGGTAATTTCTTGGGAAAGATGGACAGTGAATTAGGAACACCAGAAGAATCACAGCCTTTGAGTCATAGTGTTGACAGACTATTCAGTAGACCATGGAGTGTCAGAAGAACAAACAAACATGTCCTCGAAAAAGTACAGTCAAAATGCTGCTCTTTAGAAGCAAAGATGGTGAGCCTTCACCTCTTATACTTTGGACAGGGTATCATGAGGGAACAGTCGTGGAGATGGACATAAAGCTTGGTGAAGCAGAAGGGCAGTGACAAAGAAGACCCTTACAGAAATGGATTGATACAGTGGCTGCAACACTGGGTTCCAGCAAAGCAAGGGCTGTGAGGGGGACGCAGGACTGGGCAGGACTTTATTCTGTTTTACAGACAGGTACTATGGAGTCCTGGTGTGGCGCTGTGGGTTAATGCGCCAGACTGCAAAGCCATTTGAACTGCAAGGCTGGTGGTTCAAGCTCACCAGTCACTCCTTGGAAACCCTATATAGGGTTTAACAACTTAACAACAACAACTATGGGTAGGAACTGACTAGAGGATACCCAATCACAGAAAGTGAAGGAAGATGGTTCTCCGCATATCAGCACCCTCACTCCCCACTCCAAATTCTAGCTTAGCTGGTTCAGAGAGGCGTTTTCAAATTCCTAGGTGTTACATTAAAAAAAAAAAATTAGTGAAAGCAAAATTGTATTGTTCAAAAACATAGTTTTAAGTACCTATGCATGCTAAGTTGTTGTTAAGTGCTTTCAAGTCGGCTGAGACTCATAGCAGAGACCTTATATGGGGTTTCTGAGAAAGCGGCTAGTGAGCTTGAACCACCAACTTTGCGGTTCAGTCCAACCTTGCAGTCCAGAGCATTAACCCACAGCGCCACACCAAGACTTCTTAAGAATGATGTTATTGTTGGTTCCAACTCATAGTGACCCTGTATAGCATTTCTGAGGAGTAGTTAGTGAGATTGAACTGCCGACCCTGTGGTTCTAACCGACCTTGTAGTCCAGTGCATTCCTTATACTCTCGTTCTATAAGATTTGTTTTTTTAAAATACCATCCAAAATACAGCAGACTTCAAAAACATGAAACTGACTTCAGTTTAATACTAGGGAAAGATCAATGTCATAAGACAGGTTCACACTGGATTGAGTGGTTTTATCTAAATTGGAAGAAATCCCCCCCTCTAGTGGGACTGGGAGAGTATTTCAACCCTTACACATAATTTTCAGGTGGTCCTCGGAAACCCTATCTATATAGGGTTGCTATGGGTCGGAACCAACTTGATGGCACTTAACAACAGCAACATTGTGCAGGATAATGTACTGGACTGCAAGGTCGGAAGTTCAAACCCACCAGTTGCTGCTCAGAAACCCTATACAGGGTTGCTATAGGTCTGAACTGACTATACAGCACACAACAACAACAGTATGCTGTGGAGGTGATTTTTTGCTAGTATGCTACATGAGTTTTGTGTCCAAGTGAAAGTAAATAGTTAACAAAACAGGCCAATAATGCACAAAATGGCTCAATGCCAACAATTAACATTTATAATCTAGCTTTACACTGGCAAGAATGGAAAACATGGCGGTCAGTGCTTGCGTGCCCACCTGCATGCTCCCACACTTGTGATGGGGTATGCACACAAGAACAGAACTCCCAGAAAACAATTTTGCTGTCATACATTCACAGCCTCAAAAGCCACTCAGGGCCCACTTTTAGAGTCACCTGTTTTCTAAAGAAATCGATTTGATGAAAATCATTTGTAATCAACCAATGACTTGTTAGGCAGGTGTTGTTGTTGTTAAGTGCCACCAAATGGGTTCCATCTCATAGTAAGCCTATATAGGGTTTCCAAGGAGTAGCTGGAGGGTTTGAACCTCTGACCCTGAGGTTCAAACCAACCTTGCAGTTGTCTGAAAGAATGGCAAATTAGTCCCCCCAAATGACAAACCATACAAAAACAGAAATGGCAAAATAAAGTACAGTACACTGATACTGAGTAAGCGCTGGTGGCTCAGGACTAAAGCAACCAGTTGCCAATCAAAAGGTCAGGGTATGAACTTATCATAGAAGTGGATGTGACAGTCTCTTTTGGTAAAGGCTGGCAGCCTCTGAAACTCTATGGGGCGGTTCTGCTCTGGCTGATGGGGTCGCTAGGAATTCCGACTGCCACGACCACAAGGTTCTAGATTAGTCATCTGTTTAGACCATTGCATAAGCATGAAAACCTAATTAAAAAAACAAAACAAAAAACAACAACTGGTTAACCTGGGAAAATGCTTATAACATGTTAAACTAAAATAAATTAAAAAGCAGGATATCAAAAGGAAATGACATTTTGAAAATTCAAATCGACCCACTTGTTTTTTCACACCTTCTAGAATTTGTGCCATGCTGCAAAGTGTCTTCTCCACTCCAAGATTTTTAAAATATTCATTCATGTTTTGTGTTTAATACATCTGACTTTATTTTTTTTACACTTAAATATTTGATCCATCTGTAATTTATTTTGAAATAACAAGGGAAGGAAATGATCCCATTTTAATTTTCCATGCGAATAACTATGATGAAGAATTATTATTTTCTCCAGTGATTAGAGATACCGTATCTTTACCATAATTAAACATTAAAATGATATCAATTTTGCTTCCAATTCCAGGCAAGGATGGGAAAGGCAAAATTACCCAAATGAGGTATTTACCCCAAAGGGGGATAAGGTGAGGGGGGATTAGTAATAATCAACAAGAACCTGATTGAATTTGCAGTTAAAATAAGAATTCTCCACAATCGCTGAAAATTTAGATGCTAATGGGGAAAATAAAATTTGCCTAGATTGATACCCAAGGGACAGAACTGCTATTCTACTTACAACATGTGCTGTGTGGCTCAGTTGGGCCGAAAGGCCAGCACACTAACTAGAACCTATTCCATTCAGAATTCTTGCATCTGCAGTAAGCAGGAAAGGAGAAAATATGAAACCAATCATGCCTCCTGATTTCGGGTCATTTAACAAGAACCCCCCCCCCCCCACATATACACAGCTTTGTGCAAAGTTTTCATTTTAACAAACAAGGAAGTCATTTTGTATCTGAAAAAATTGTTCTTATTTTATTTTGTGCTTCATTTTTGAAATTCACACAATTTGGTAAGCTTTAAAAAGAATGCATAGGGTCTTGCCAGCATTCCTCTCTGACTGATTACATCTCCTAGTCCTCCTCATTAGCATGTGCAGACCACATGGGGCTCAAGGGCAGAGCTTGCTAAGCTGAGCACACAATGATGTCTCATACTGTTACAGGCTGCTGAGTCCTATGGGTGCACTTACAGTGAACTAAAGACTGGTCTGTAGAGCGGGCTGAGGTGTGGCACTCTGAGGTAATGCGCTGGACTGCAAGGTGGGTTTGAACAGCACGGTTGGTGGTTCAAACCCACCAGCTGTTCCTCAGAAACAGTGATAGCATGTATCTATGCAATAGCAGCAGCAACCACAGAAAAGCAAAACTAGTACCGGCGATACTCAATTACTGTTCGGAGTCCAGATATGGTGCTGGGGGTTCATGTGCTGTACTGCAAAGTTGGTTTGAATCACAACGTTGGCCGTTCAAGTTCACCAGCTGCTCTTTGGAAACCGTATACACAGTTGCTAAGAGTTGGAACCAACTCCACAGCACTTAACAACAACAACTACTATGTAATATAGTTGTGGGGAGCATGGTGGTTCCATACGATAAGCAATGGGCTGGGAACAACAAAGACCACGGTTCAAGCCCGCCAGTTGTTCTATGGGAGAAAGATGAGGCTTTCTGATCTCATGAAGATATAAAGCCTCAGAAGCCCTATAGAGAGTTGCTGTGAGTCGGAACCAACTCCACAGCACTTAACAAAGACAGCATGATTGTAAGATACTCTGCATGTTATTTTAATTATGTTTTTCATCACAAGTGCAATGCCCATATTCTCTCCTGTACCAGAATGTTCTTTGTGCTGTTGTTACATTTGAAAGACAGATGGTCAGCACTGTGGTCCCACTGTTCTCGTCTAATGATGCTCTTCATCTGACTGAGGGTCCCTCGACTTAGGATTCGATTTATGAAGTGGTGATAGGATGCCTGTCAAGGAGTAGTAGAAAAAGAGACCCCAAGTGGTGGACACCCCTCTATGACTATAACTTGCTTCTTCTGCCAGAAGGTGGGGTCTCTCTCTTTGCCCCTTCAGGCTGGGCTGCCTTAGTGACTTAATTGGATCCATGGAAGGCAGCAGTAGTCTGGAGGGGACACTTCCCAAGTCTAGGGATCACAAGGCAACACATACTCATCACCAGGCCCTGAAACTCAACCCAGCCGCTGTGGGGACAGCTCCAGACTAGTATGTTGGATGACAGAGACCACCACATTGTCCCAGCCAAGAATCAGCCAGCCCCCAGAAGAAGAGCCACTTAGCTGATCAGCAGCTCATTGAAGACAGAAAAGCTAGCCCCGTAGAAAAACTGGAACAACTAAGAAGAGTCCAGACCCAGGGTTAAAGGGAAGAGACCTGAGCTAAAGAAACAGTGGTTGTTCTGGGCCTTAAGCTTCTGGGTAGGCAAATGATAACGACACATTGTACAACTCCAAGGGAGAACACCATGACCCGCAGACAGCTTTGAAAACGCTGTAGCATCAAAGTAGACAGACCCTCCCCTACATCTCAATCCCTTCTTCCCAACGGCTTCCCAGGCTGTACAATCACATCTCCACTGACCTTGCTGGCCTCTCGCCCCTCTTCATAGACTTTGGTTACAGTAGACTTCTTTCTGCTCCTCAGAACGGGTCCACTCACCTCGGGACCTTTGCACCTGGCTGTTCCCTCCTGCTGGAATGTTGTGCCAACGTATTTCACCTTAAATTCCTTTAAGAATTGTGTGTTGTTGAGTGGCTTCGGACTCATAATGACCCTGCAGGGTTTCCAGAACTCCTATAGGATAAACGCTATAAGATAAGCTCTGGGCTGCAAACCACAAAGTCGGTGGTTCAAACCCACCAGCTGCTCCTCAGATACCCTATATGGGTTGTAATCAGTTGGAACCAACTTAAAGGCACTTAACAACAACATAGGGTTTCCAAGAGTGGCTAGTGGGTCTGAACTGCCCACCCGTGGTTAGCAGTCCAGTGCTTGTCTTACAGCACCATACTGGTCTTCTAACCTGAAGACAACAAAGACGTATTGTTGCTCAAAAGTAGACCCTTTCTACCCATCCCACAATAAAATGAGATCTTCTTTAAGAACTGTGCCAAGAAGAGACCTCAGTCAGATCACAGCAAATATTTTATGAAGAACACACGTGTCTTTCCAAACTTAATTTTACAAGTAAATGTCAGTAAAAGCTGAGCTCTGCATTTCAGCTGGTGGAAACAAAGAACTTCTTGGCCACTTTCCTGTGATGTTGACTGAGGCGCCAAGACTCAGGTTCAGAAAAAAACTGGTGCTCAAAGTGAAGGCCACAACACCGCATCTGCTTGTGGGGTCCCCTAGAGACCAAGAGGACGAGGAGTCCCTTAACTTGACCCCCCGCCCCCATCAGTTACAGCGTCAAGGGGCTTGCAGATAATGGGATGGGGTATCTGGAGAGCTAGATCTAAAGAGGTGACATGTTGAAAGGTAACTATTACTATAGTTTCACTGTTCAAGAAATATGGTGACGAGGCAAACATCTATTCATGATTTCATTTGACTTTTACCGTACTGAAACCCATTGCTGTTGGATCAATTCCAACTCGTGGTGACACTTTAATAAGACAGAATAGAACTACACGATAGAGTGTCCAAGACTGTAACCCTTCCCATGGACAAACAGTCACCTCTTTCTCCCAAGGGGCAGCTCAGGGGTTCGAACTGCTAACCTTCTAGTTCGCAGCCCAGTGATTTAGTTCTGGTGCAACCAACCAGCATCCCGTTTATAATGTTACATGTGTGTATAAATAACGCAAATTTCTTAACAGAACTTTTGAAAATAGAATCATAGTCTAAATAAAAGCAATACTACAATTACTTTGATAATTACCCTTTGTATATATTTTATGAAAGTGAAAAATGTATAGAGTAAAACGCTGGTATTAATTTATCATATATTTCTATGCTTGCTTTTTCCATGCAACCCAAGTTAATATTGATTTCTTATCAAGATTTGCTATAATTTTTCATAAATTACAGAAGACTTCATAAAAGACAGTGAAAGCTGTTGGTGCCTAGACAGTAAGGGATTGTGAAAACGCGTTCTGATCACTAAGTAAGCAACAGTTTATCAAAATATTATGATAATTAGTATTTAATTATTTTCTAAATATTGATATTCCATGGTTTGATCAGCCAATGCTATCTTAAGCAATATCTCCTCTTTTATGCAGTATTTACTCATTCTGGTATCACTAACCCAAGTTTATTAATCAAATTTGCTATACCACAGTTTGATAAATTCAAATTACATTAAAAACATAAGCCAGTAATCTAAGCTCTCCTGCTTCTAATTTCATATTTTAAAAAAGTACAATTTTTAAATGGAGGTTTTAAAGATAAAGAAAAAATGTGTGTTTTGAAATACCTGGATAAATCAGGTATTTTAGAACTAAGGTTCTAAAAGCTGAACATTCAGCTCTTAGAATGATTTGACTTTCCTGGCCCCTGTCCGTGTAAAGTTGGCTCTGAAAAGCAAGCCAACAGTTGTTTTAAAATCACTGTGCCACAGAGATACTAGAACCACACGTGCTTTGGTGATCAAAAAAGGTGAACAAGAAAACAAAATGAAAAAAACAAAAAACAAATCCACTGTCATCTAGTCGATTGGGACTCACAGTGACCATATATAGGACAGAATCAAACTGTTCTTAATGTTTCTGAGACCGTAAATCTTTATGGAAACACACAGACTCATGTTTGTCCTGCATAGCTGCTGGTGGTTTTGAACCTATAACCTTGCAGTTAGCAGCCCAACACTTAACCCAATGAATCACCAGGGCTCCTAAACAAGTAAAGGCGATGTGAAAATGAATCACTCGGTGGTTCAAACTCCCTAGCCACTCCTTGGAAACCTTAAACAGGGTCACTATGAATAAGATTGGATATACTAAAACTTCACCACCAAACCTTACCTTTAACCTTAAAATGTATCTTGTCCTGGATAGGACTAACTTGAAGAATCTGCCTATTTAATTAAGTTATCTAATAACTACAAAAGAAGCTCTGGTAGCATTGTGGTTATGAGTCAGGCTGTGAACCTCAGGGTCAGCAGTTCAAAACTACCAGCTGTTCCGCCAGAGAAAGATGAGGCTTTCTGCTCCCGTAAAGATTTACAGCCTTGGGAACCCTGTACAGGGTCGCTATGAGTGAGAACAGACTCCACAGCACACCACCACCATCAACTACAAAGCAAAGAAAGCAGTCTCCTGGGAAGGCAACCATGTTTTAATTCTTTGCAGATTCTCTCGTGTGCTATCATCCAAAGAACCTTAACTAAGAACCTTAACTACACATTTACCCCACACCAATCATGTCACCTTGTTGTTCTGCCACCAGAAACTGTTTAATACAGTCTTACCTGCTAGTGGCAATCTGCATCAAAAGTAACAAAACACCCCCCCCCCCCAAAAAATTTAAGTGTGGGAGGAGCCTGTCTGGAACCAGTAGGGGAAGTTCTACAAGTGGCAAATTTACAAAAAGGAGCCCAAGCTTTCAAAGCAAATCTGTCAGCACATCAAAAGAATGAATGCCCTTCTGCTTCACACTCCTTCCTCCCCACCTCTCCAAAATCAGCATGTCTTCTCAAAAAAATGAAACATATATATATAAAAAGCAAGGAAGACTTCAAACTAGGCTAGGGATTTGCTGTGCAAACTGCCCTGCTATCCAGTTTCTCTTTAGATCACTTTAAGTTTTTAAAATTGATCTATATTAATCTTCTAGAATAAAACATAGTGACCCCATGTGTGTTAGAATAGAGCTGTGCAACACTGTGGGTGAATGTGCTGGACTGCAAAATTGGTCTGAACGGCAAGGTCAGCGATTCAAGATCACCAGCTGCTCCTTGGAAACTCTGTTCAGGGTTGCTAGGGGCTGAAACTGACTCGATGACACTTATCAATGACAACAATAATGCTTCACAGAATTTCTAAGAGCTGGGTTTTCTAACGGTTACCAGGTCTTTCTTCTGAGGTGCCTCAGAGTGGAATTGAGCCTCCAGTATTGTAGCTGGTAGCTGAGTTCATTAACTGTTTGCACCACGCAGGGACTCCTAAAGGACCTTAACCACCCATATCTCTACAGAATCTCTAGACTTAAACATTTTAGAAATATTGGTAAATCAAGAGATGGTTATCGTAGCACAGAGAAGAATCAGGGAGATAATGACACATATTGATATGTTCACCTAAGAAAAGGCTGTCTGAGGCTAATGTTAGACAGGAAGCAGTGAAGACAGGCCTGAAAGCCACACAGCCATGAGACCAAAACTGACATGTGGGGAAGGCAGCTTGTTATAACAGCTTGCTCTTGATCTGTAACTGTCTGATTAAGAAGAATGACTTCATATCAAGAGCCATGTCTTAACATTAAATGATAAAGACCCTTTCTAAAATATCAGTGACATGATTACAGTGCTTCCTGAAGAAAAAACTACCCGAACATGGTAGAGAGGAGGAGTCCAATCATTTCAGCATATAGGTAGCAGCAGATTCACTTGGCAAAGAAGATATGAGTCATTTGTTTATTTCCATGAGAAAAACATGGGAGTCAAGAAACAGAATGTTTAAAGTATCTTTAAACTAATCCAGTAAGATAGGAAAAGTCACTTTGGAAAAACAGTTTCTTATAGCAGTAAACATACATTTCTAGCATGTAATCCAGCAATTCCATTTCTAGGTATTAACCCTAGAGAAAGGAAAACTTACGCCCACATGAAAACATGTGTGAAATTATTTAAATGGGCTCCATCCATGTGTCAAAAACTGGGGGAAAGCCAAGTGTTCTCCAACTGGTGAATGAATGGAAAAACTATGGAAGATTCATAATGGATTGCTACTCACCAATAAGAAACAGATTCAGTACTGATATAAGCAACAACATGGATGGAGCTCAAAAATATTTTGCTAAGTAAAAGAGGACCAACTCAAAGTGTACGACTCCACTTATATAGGGTTTGAACTGCCAAGCTTGTGGATAGTAGTAGTTCAGTGTTTATGCCACAGTGCCACCAAACCTCCATCTTACTGCATTCTGGTGAAATAGAACCTCGGGAAAAGTAAACAGACCAGTGGTTACCAGGAACTGCATGTGGAGACAAGAATCGGCTATCAAAGGCCAAGGGAACACTTTTTTGGGGGATGACTGAAATGTTCTCTACTTTAACTGGGGTACTGATTGCACAACTGACTGTTTATGATAACCTGAAGAACTCTCGCCAGCAAACTTGTCTGGGAGGAATAGAGACCTAGCCCTGTCAGAACAGTACTGTGCATTACATCTTACTATATTTTACATTCCATCACAATTCAAACCGCAGCCTACTGCCTCACTGCTTCGAAAATGTTATCTTTTCTCACAGCAGAGAAAAGAATTTATACAATAGTCCAGAGATTCTCTTCTTCACATGACTTTTGGTTTTCACTGTCTGGTACCCCTTGATGCATTTTGTTTGCGTGCTTTGGGCAGGGGGCGGGGTAAAGTGCTTCAGAAATACAGAGTTGAAATTTTCAGTTGATAAATGTCTAGAGATTTCTGCAAGATTTGGGAATTGAAATTTTTTTCTTCTAGAAAGGGGAAAGCGTGTGGCTTAAAAATTTTTTTCTTTATTCAAGTAAAACAACTGCAAGTTGTTTTCCAAAGTTGTTGTTGTTCAGTGTTGATGAGTCGGTTCCGACTCACAGGGGCTCTGTATAGGGTTTCCGAGGAGCAGCTGGTGAGCTTGACCCATCGACCTTGAAGTACAAACCCACCTTGCAGTCCAGAGCATTAACCCTCAGTACCACACCAGGACTGAGGAATAATTTGCTTAATGGAATTCTTTGTTATTTAATGAAAAAACAAAAACAAAAACTACCAAACTCTTGGTGGTCTAGTGAGTTCTGCACTCATGTGCTATCTTGCCGAGTTGGATCCGACTCATAGTGACCCCGTAGGGGGTTTCCAAGGAGCATCTGGTGGGTCTGAACCTCCAACCATGAGGTCTGCAGTCCAATGTTGATCCTACAGTGCCATACGAGGAATGCTGGGACTCATAGTGACCCTATAAAACACAGAGGGGAACTTCCCCACAGGCCTTCCAAGGCAAGGCTGGAGGGCTTTAAAGACGCTTTGACCGCTTTGACCGTGGTGTCACCAGGGTTCCTTGAGTTCTTGTAATTGCATATAAATTCCAAATTTAGCATGAAAACCAGCAAATTAACTTAAAGTGAAAAGTCCAAACAACACTAACATTAAAGAAACATGTACAAGCTATAACATGAAAATATTATACAACCTTTTTGATTGGAAACGTGACATCTAACTCTTTAACAGTCACCTTTTTCTTACTGTTCAGAACTTTTAAAAATTGATTTTTACCATTTAAGCCTAACAAAAAGTGCTTGAAGGACCACATGCTCGCATTTGGTAAGGCGGCTCCAGTGGTTCAAGTAGCGGTGCTGGAAAAACCGGAACTGAACTTACACCTGGAAGCATCAAACGCAAGCAGCCAGGGTTGAAAAGCTGGCTCTTTAATATCTGAAGCAACCACAATCAGTAGATCCTCTCAAGATGTGTACAGTGAGTGGAAACTGTAGACTATTCATGATTTAGTGGCCATAGGAGATATGATGCATTTGAGTTATGTTGTTGGAGAAGAATATTAGAAGTACCGTGAACTTTCAGAAGAAGAAACAAATCTGTGTTGGAAGAAATACATTTGGAGTGCTCCTCAGAAGTCAGAATGAGACTTCATCTCTCATACCTCAGGCATGTTGTACGGAGGGACAATCCCTGGAGAAGGACATTATGCTTGGTACAGTGGAGGGTCACAGAAAAAGAGGAAGATCCCAGTGTGATGGATTGGCACAGTGGCATTAGCACACAAATGCTTTACAGATTTTTTACATTAAAAGGAGGCTTCTGAAATAAACATTGAAACCAGAAAGAAACCAATTACCAACCACTTTACATTTATATCATGTAAACATCAAGAGTTTATAAACAACAGTTCCAAACTTTTCCAGGTGATTTAACCTTTGTCTTGACTAGTGGTTCTCAAACCAGGACCAACTGGGTTCCCAGTCCAACTCTTAAGGGCATTTAGCAATGTCTAGGACATTTTTAAAAGAGCTACGGTATCAGAGTGGTTATGAGTAAGGCTGGTAACCTCAAGGTCAGCAGTTCGAAACTATCAGCCATTTTGTGAAGAGAAAGATGAGACTTTCTGCTCCTGTAAAGATTTACCGCCTCAGAAACTCTATGGTGGTCGCTATGAGTTGGACAGAACCCACTTAATGGTACTTAACAACACCAACAACTCACACAGAAAGGTTGGTCGTTTGAACCAGGTATCAGTGATGTGGAAACAGAGGCCTGATAAGCTACTTCCATAAAGGTTACAGTCACCACAAGTCTGCTGTGCAACCCGGCCTTCCAGAAGCAGCAGATCTGTGCTGGAAAAACATAGACTGCTCCGTGGAAGTCAGAATGGCCAGACTAAATATCTCTCACACTTCGGATATATTATCACGAGGGGCCAGTCCCTGGAGAAGGACATCATGCTTGGCAAAATGGAAGGTCAGTAAAAAAGAGGAAGACCCAACGACCACGTGTTTTTAGGTACTTTTGTGGTTTTAATATTTTAAAGTCATTTTTGATTGTCATACTGTGGGTGGGGTTGCTGCTGGCATCTAGCAGGTAGGTCCTACAGTGCAGAAGGGCACTCCTTCATAGCAGGAAATTATGGGCCACAGGTGCCAGCCCCCAGGAAGTTGACAAACTGGTCTAGACATGGGAAATCCCAACAAATACTATTCAAAAGTACAGAAAATCTAGATTTAGCAATTACAGGAACATAATACTGGTGTGTGTGTATGTGTGTGTGTGTGTGTGTGTGTGTGTGTGTGTGTGTTGGGGGAAAGGGGAGGGGTTGTTGAAATCTACCTCAGTTCCTGAAACAGTTTAAACTGCCTATCATTGTGCTCCAGGCAGAGAAAGCCAAGAAACCAGAGTTCCCCAGGGCGCTGTAGGTCAACAGTGTGAAAGAAACTTTCCCTCCAGAGTATGATCAACTGGGCGGGGATAAAACACTAGTTCATTAAATCATGAAGATCCCACAGCTAACTCAAATTCACTATGAAAAGATAGGGGAGAGAATCAATGAAAGTTTAAAACGATAAAAATGACCCCTGAAATAACATCTGTTTACATTTTTCCAATATGATTTAGGCAGGGACTTGTGCTTACTAAGTAATCTGTAGTGAAAAAACTTCAACAAGCCTGTGCTTACTTTGCTTACTGAGTATCCTCGTCCCTCAGACATCATAAAATTGAAAGGAAGCTTTGAATCTGTACAAAGGTACTGTGGGGTTGGCAGAGAAATGAGTCATCCCTGGCATCTACCTAAAACGCCTTCATGCTACCAATAACAACACCCAATCATCTCCGAGGTCATAATGAGATAAAGGTTGATAAAAACACAAAGCAATATTCTGAAATGGATCATCAGAAGGCAAGAAGGCATTTGCAGCAGGAGAGAAACTAAGTGTATTTTTCCCTCAGCTTCCCATCAGAAAAGGGCGTCGAGCTAGCACTTGGCTCCAAGAAGCAGCTATTAAAAAATGGAACCCAAGAACTGGTCTGAGCGCCCGCATCCCATCACACAGATATCTCCTGGCGCAGGCCAGAGAGCTCTCATGTCCCCCTGCGCCCGCATCTTAGAGAGCCAGCCGGCGTCTCTGGGCGCCAGTCCCAGCACCCGCTTCTCAGGGCCTTAGAAGCCGGAGGCAGCCAATGGCAGGCGGCTGCCCCGACCCCACCCCACTCCATTCGCATCTCAGGCTCGGGCCTGCCTCGTTAGCCCCACCTCAGGGGCTTCTCCTCACAGGCCCCGCCCATTCATCGAACCACGCCAGCCACGCCCCTGCCTGCCAACTCCTCCCCACAGGCCTCGCCCCATCAGCCCCAACTCGCAGGCCCCGCCCCTCACGCCTCACCCCAACCCTAGCATTGGCTTCCGCTGTGCTCGGACCCCCGCCTTCCTCCTCTGGCTATTCCAGTGTCAGGCGCTCATAATTACGCAAAACGAGTTCCAACTGGAACTTGGGTGGTGGTTTTGTTTCTTTTTTCTTCTGGGAGAACAGGGAAGAGTCCTGGAAGTGGGGAACTGGAAGAGAAACGTCCCAAAATCAGTAGGGACAAAATACAGCCTTAAGGGTCAGAATTTGGCAAGGCAAACAGGAAAAGAGGGGCTAAAGAGAGACAGACGCAAGCTGGCTCTGGCAGCTGCTGACATGCCACGCTGTGTCAGCAGAAACTTCAGGAAAGAGGTCTCCGTGGGGGCCACGTTTCCGGGCTCTGCCTCAACCGGCTGACCCCTCGCTCTGAGGTGGCCCTTTGCAGAGGCAGCTGCGGTTCTCAGGGAGCCAGGACTGGGCAGGGCAGTATTGGGGAGCGGCATGGACCCAGTACACGCGCGGCCTGCCAGGAGCTCCATGTAGTCCCTTCTCTGCATAGGCGCCTGCTCACAGCCATGTGGCTCTTGAGCCCTCCAAGTCAGAAGTTCGATGCCCGAAAGGAACTTGGCGATATCCTTCAACAGTCAAAGGAACATCTTCGGGTTCCTTTCTTTTTAAAAATAATATTTAAGAAACATTTTTCTGTGTCTTCTTTAAATGCTAACCACTGTTCAACCTCAGACCTGTTTTACATATACAAGGACCAAAAAATTCCAGCCATATTAAGGTTGTGGCGAGATAGGGGTCCTGGCCTTCAAATATTCCATTCTCTCCTTAAATCCAGTGTCTGGCAACCAATAAGCATAAATGGTCAGGACAAGGAGGGGTGAACTCAGAGGCTGACAAGCAGGCCAGCAAGGAAGGACTGGTCCCAGGAGAGGCAGCCTGCCAGGAAGCCCAGGTTCCAGACAGGGGCCCCTTGAGGCAGCTCCAGCCATTGTCCCAAGACCCCTTCTTAGCACTGCTTTTAGGGCCCATGCTTAAATGTCTTCAGGGTTTTGCTAAAATGAGCAACTAGTTTGTCACATTTTACAAAGAAACAACATTCTGTCACCAATTAGGATGAAATGTACGCCTTATGGCCACAAATCAGACTTTTTAAAAATAAAAAATAGGAATCAAGTAGATCAGCAAAAGAAAACACAGCATAAACTCAACTACCATGAATTATTTTTTAAAAAACTGTTAAGAGGGAGAGCGACTGTGTGCTGAAAACCTGGGGGGTACTGGGGAAGGATTGCATGGAGGGAGTATAACCATGGCAGTGAGACGATATACAATAGAATGAATGTAAAACTAATGTTCTCCCATGTAAACTGTCACATAATTCACAATAAAACACTTAAGGGAAAAAAAATTGAGAAGAGCAGGATGGGAGAAAAGAAAAAAAAATAATTTTAAGGAAACTTACATATTGTTTAAACCACCATTTACCATTTTAAGTCTCAATTGTGGTAGGAGAAATGGCCAAGATTAAGTCTGGTTTTTGTTTATATGATACTTTATCTCTTCTAATTCTACCCACTATTGATAGTAACATCAATGACAGAAAAATATCCATGTTGATTTGTACACAAAGAACTATTTATAAATTCTTACAAAAATGTTTAAGTTTGAGTTTTAAAATATGATACTTGCTAAATTTAGTCTAGATTAATTATTTTGTTGTTGATTAGTGCCAATGAGTCAGTTTGACTCACTGAGACCCTGGTATAGGGTTTCAAAAGAGCAGCTGGTGGATTTGAACCACCAACCTTGAAGTTCAAACTGACCTTGGGATCCAGTGTTTATCCTACAGCACCACACCACTAGGACACCAATTACTTTTGTTGTTGTTGTTAAGTGCCGTTGTGTCGGTTCGGACCTATAGCAACCGACCTTGCAGTTCAAATGGACCTTGTGGTTGAGTGGTCTCTTCAGTGCCAAACCAGAATCCTAGTCCTCCAAACTGTATCAAAGTATTAGACTGGGGGAGGGCTTTAGGTTTTTTGTTTTGGTTTTGCAAGAAGTTGTTGTTAGTACCATCGAGCTGGTTCTGACTCATCAGGGACCCTGTATAGGGTTTCCGAGGAGCCACTGTGAGTTTGAACTGCCCACCAAGGGGTTCAAACCAACCCTACAGTCCAGTGCTTATCCTACAGTGCCACACCAAGACTACTTTTACCAGAAGAGGTAGTGGTTGTGTGGCATGGAGTCAGTTCTGACTCACAGGGACCCTGTATAGGGTTTCCAAAGGCTGTACATTTTCACGGGTGCAGAAAAAGCCTCACCTTTCTCTCATGGAGCCCCTGGAAGGTTTAAACTGCTGACCTTTTGGTTAGCAGCTCAGACCCTACTTCACTATGCTTCTAGGGCAGAAGTTGTTATTATTGTAAAGTGACGTTGGGTCGATTCCAACTCATAACTACCCTGTAGAGGGTTTCCGAGGTTTTCCGTCTTGTGCAGGAGCAGAAAACCTCATGTTTCTCCTGCATCTTTTCTCCTTATCTAGGAAGAAACTGGTGTCCTGGTGTGGCACTGCAGGATAAGCACTGGGCTGCAAGGATGATTTGAGATACAAGGTGGCGGTTCAAACCCACCAACTGATCCTCAAAAACCCTATACAGGATCGCTATGAGTTGGAAACCACTTGATGGCTCTTAACAACAAGGAAGAAACTGGAATTAAGAGGCAAGACTATCCTAAATTTAACTCCAACAAGCACTGACTTATGACCTTAAGGACATTTCCTAGCATGGCTGTGCTTCAGCGTGGTCACATAAAATGAATATAATCCTGAAAAATACCTCATATGCCGTCACAAAAACGAAATTCTGCATCTATTCCTGTTCCCACTGTCTTAGTTGAGACCCTTCTTCTTGCAATCTAGAATACTCAACACTGGTTTTCTTGACTCTGGATTTCTCTCCCCTACCCATTACCTTTCAAGATGCCCAATAGTTGTCTGCGGCAAACAAAGGTGTGGGTGTGCCACTCTTGCTTACAATTCTCCCCTTTACCAAGAAAGCTCAGTCTAGACTTCTTACCTGGACAAACTAGTCCTCATCTGTCTCTCTGGTTTCAACTCAGAGCTGAGTCAAGAATCCTTCCTTGATCCCTAAGCCCCTTCATTACAATGTACCACATTCTGTATACGTCTGGACTGGACTGATATAATTCTAGTACTTTATATATGACCATATATTCTGTGGGAGTACGGTGGCTCTGTACAATAAGCACTGGATTACAACCACAAGGTTGGTGGTTTGAGCCCACCAACTGTTCCATGAGAGAAAGATGTGGCCTTCTGCTCCTGCAAAGATTTAAAGTCTTGGAAACTCTATACAGGGTTACTATGAATAGGAACTGACTTGAAGGCACTTAACAACCACAACCTATACTTAATGTCCTCATTAAATCTTTTAAGGCAAGGCCCATGCATTGTCTGCTTGTACATACTCTCCCACTTACCAAACCCCTCAGCTGCTCTACACATAGTAGGCACTGACTAAACGGAATTTTACACAGAAATGTGAGAAGCCAGAAATACTCCAATGTCAGCAATACAAACTTACACAGTAAGTAAAGAGGGGTAAGGCTGAGGCCTGAAGGTAATTTTCTGAAATACAAAGAAAAAGAAACACCAAAGCCTTTTCCATCAAGCCAATTCCAACTAATTGCTGCCCCACAGGACAGAACAGAGCCATTCATTCCCTAGGGTTTCCAAGGTTAGCCATCTTTACTGGAGCACACGGCCTCATCTTTCTTCTGTGGAGCGGCTGCTGGGCTTGAACCACTGACCTTGCAATTATCGGCCCAATGCCTAGCCCACAGTGTCACCAACACTCTGTTCAGTCAATCACTAAACAGGAAGTAGAGACTTTCCTTTGTCACCATAGATAGGAGGCAGTTATTTAAAAATTCACCACTTATTTTTGAATGTCAGTTTCCATGTCAGAAGATGTTTTGGCTCTAAATGTTTAGATCAGAGCAGAAGGTAAAGATAGGGCTGTGTTTACTGTTCACACTAGGCCTAATTTCAGATGGGGTGGCATTCAAAAGGAGAGGTTCTCTTTGCTCATGGACTGTCAGGCTGAATGAGATCTGGTCTCAGAGAAAGAGAGAATCAAAAAAGATATAAAAAGCATGAAGTTTAATTTAACTGAAAAGTTGGCAAGTCCCATTCATTTCCTTAAATAACACTCACTTACTAGTGAATTCCTATAAAGGTTACTTTTACATGATAAAGTTAGCTACTTTTAATCCCTTTGGAACAAGGAAGTAAACATACATTTTATAAACTCTTAGTCATTTTAATAGAAATTACAGCTAAAAGAGAAAGAAAATATCTTTCAGTGG
Organism: Chrysochloris asiatica; assembly: GCF_000296735.1. Taxonomy (NCBI): domain Eukaryota; kingdom Metazoa; phylum Chordata; class Mammalia; order Afrosoricida; family Chrysochloridae; genus Chrysochloris; species Chrysochloris asiatica. The sequence goes on along the minus strand of NW_006408635.1, from coordinate 5,986,588 downwards.
CCCTCAATAAATGTCTTATTGGTTAAATGTATTAGTTTTGAGTACCTGGATCAATTTGCATGAATTCCCCAATCTGTCCTTTGCAAAAAAAATCTCCATGACCAACAAAGGTAGTTTACAAATGGCCAGATTCATTGACGGATTATAATACACCGAGAGACACTGGGCAGAGACTTCAGATATAAAGCAACTGATCACTTTGCAACAGCTGGTGGTAGTAGTGGTACAGGGAGGTGTGGATTTACCGACCTAATAGAAATAGAATGCAACCACAGATGCAATTTAAGGCTTTTGAATAGCTACATTAAGAAAAGGAAACAGGTATGGAGTTGATTTGAATGTATTTCATTTTATCCAGTATACCCCAGATATTATTATTCATTTAACTTTTCAGTACATCTCAAGTTAGATGAGTCACAGTTCAAGTTCTCAAAAGCCCAAGTTTGAAAGGTTTAGCTACCAAAAGGATAAAAAAGAGAGAGGGAGGCAGGTTGGGGAAGAAATTTAAATGTATACTGCGAGGGACTTGTTTTTTTTTTTTTTCATTGAAAACAAGGATTTATCAGTGATACTACATTGATATGATCATCACAGCATTAAAAGAGGATCCACGAAGATGGACACGGAAACAGTCCTGTTGTTGTTAAGTGTTGTCAAGTCAGTTCTGACTCACAGCAACCCTATATAGGGTTTTAGAGGAGCTGCTGAGTTTGAACTGCCGACCTTGTGGTTCGCAGTCCAGTGCTGACCCTACACAGCATCTCCGCACTGGACTGTAAAACACAAAGAGCAGCCACTACAGTAAGACAGAAACTGATTCCAACAAGCTGGCTCGCTCCGGTGCTTAAGCTATCTGACGTCTCTAGCGTGGAAAGAACCGTTCCCACCTGGCCTTTTCTGAAAAGTATTGCCGCTTGATGTTTCTCTTTAGTGACAATCACTTAGAGCTGAATCAACAGCCTCTGAATCAGTCTGAGATCAGTTTTACTATCTCTTACAGGTGATGAGGATGCAAGATTCGCAGTGTGGTTTTGTCTCCTTCCTGAGGGGCTGATGTCTGTAGTTGTAGGGTACGAGTCATGCTGTGATTGGTACAATGAGGACAGGAGAACATTTCCAACAATCATACTATCATGCCAGCGACAAAAGCAGCGAGGGAAGACAGAATGACAGCAAACAGTGACATGTAATCAGCACTTGTATGAGAATCAACTTCTTCCAACAGGAACAGACTGTAGAAGTGCTTGGCTCTAACTTGGGTGGGTCCCTTTTAGAATAAATCTAATCAGATCTAGAAATTTGGATTAAACATCATCTTTTCCATGGATCTGCCTTAGACATTCCCATCACTTTTCTTAAACAATCTTATTCAGTCCATAGCTCCAGATATCAGGTATTTTCACGAACCCTAAATCTTCACCTCCAGTTCCTTCATTTGACCAGATTTCTCCAAATGCCCAGTGAAACACGCCCATAGTGATGGTCCTTAAAACCTTGAAATTAGCAAATCAAAACTAATTTTTCTCTTATTGTTTCACGGCTCTCAAACAGGCTTCCTAACTTTCTTTGTCAATTAATAACAGACTAGCTACTAATCTGTCTGAGCAAGGAAGCAGAAGTCAAGAAATCAAAGGCCATACTGCATTAGGAGAATCTGCTGCACAAATCCTCCTTAAAGTGTTCAAGAGCAAAGATGTCCGCTTGAGGGCTGAGGCGCACCTGACCCACACCAGGGTATTTTCAGTAACCTCCTATGCATGTCTTAGTTCAACAGTCAATGAGGAAGACCATAGACGAACTGATGCATTTGAGTTATTGTGCTGGAGGAGAATATTGAGAGTACCAAGAACAAACCAACCTGTGTTGGAAGAAGTACAACCAGAAAGCTCTGGATGGCCAGACTTCATCTCTAATACTTCAGAATAATTATCAGGAGGGACCAGTCCCTAGAGAAGGACATCATGCTTGGTAAAGTAGAGGGTAAAAGAGAAAGAGGAAGATTCCCCAATGAGATGGATTGGCATTGGCACAGCGGCCACAGCAATGGGCTCAAATGTAGCAACAATTGTGAGATTGGCACAGGACCGGGCAGTGTTTCATTCTGTTGTGCATTAAGGTTGCTATGAGTTGGTACCGACTTGACAATACACCTGGCAACAACAACAACAATAACCTGCCAGAGCAGACTGGAGTGTATCCATGTCTCCTTTTATTGCTGGCATTCACCAATCCAAAATCCTATCACTTCCCCTGTGCTGTAGTTCAGGCTCTCACCAACTCTTCAGTCTTTAAGGAACAGTTTAAGTTTCCTCTGCAAACATGTTTTAAGTGTGTGTCACGTGCCAAGCACTGTGTGAAATACGCTGGGAATGAAGATGAATGTGGTACCAAATGTCATCTCTTCTTTTCCAATCCAACCCTACAGCCAGCATACCCAGTTCCTCCTCACAATGTTCAGGTACAACGATCCGGCTGCTTTATACTTTAGCGTGCAAGTTTCCAGAAAGCAGAGAATGAGGCTTTGCTAGTCATCTTTCTATTCCTGCCATAACCAAGGCTATGGTGCATAGGATTGGGTGCACAGCGTGTAATCAGTACATTCTGTGGAATAATGCAGTGAACTGTGCATTTGGCTTACGACCCTGATCGCCTTGAATTCACCAGTAGAAACTACAACACTGTCCTCCACCAAGTCCCATACCTTGGTGGAATGCGGCCCCACTCCCACCCCAAGCATATTTATTTATGTGCTGACTCACCAAAAGCAAAAAGCAAACAAAACCAGTGAGTGGTTATACAATTCCCATAGTACTAGCCTGCGTTACGAAACACATTCATGTGGCTGAGACCTTTCATTGATTTCTGCTTGTCACATCTCTTCTGTTGAGATCTGCCACTGAGTTCTCTTTGCTGACATCTCATTTGGCTTTGGTGCAATCAGTTGATAGTCAGTACAGAAAAAACAAGACCATGAGACTGTGTGTGTAAGCACCCCATGATGCTCTAGACACACACCACTAAACCTTCCTATGGTATTTCATGTGAGTTTTCTGCAGCAGGTTGTCACTCCGGGATAGTGTTCTGAAATTCGCGGCTCGTGACAGACCCAGCCTCTGTGGTGCTGATGTCATCAGGTCAATGCCTCCTCGTGGCCAGTCTGAAGAAGCAGATGGGAGGTAGAAACAGGGGTACTAGCAGTTATTTTTTCATTAGGTTCATCTGAGACCTCGGCTTCAGGATACAACAGTTGCGATACTTGATTGTTTTCCTGCCATCAAGGAAAAAAGGAACACCGAGTCTGAACACACCAGCAAGTACCGGGTCCAACAATACGGAATGGTGCTGGTTGCTCCTGGGATCATCTCAGAAGACAAGTAACTTAAGCTGACCTCACACTCTGGAGGAACAGACTACTGCTCTGATGTGACAGTGTATGCCACGCACAGTGTTGGCCAATGCGAAACCATCACATGCCAGTCAGAACAGCCGCAGTCCTTGGGCCCACGTACTGGTTCCATGGCTAATTTGCAGTCATATTCACAGCTCTGAAAGGAATATTGGCTATTATGGGAGTACAACCTCTTATTCCATAGCTGAGGAAAACGAAAGCCAAACAGCTTAAATGACCTGCCTGAGGCCACACAGATAGTTAGTTACTCCAGAGATTCACACGAGAATGCAATGTGCTGCTCTTTCTACTGAATACTCCCTATGCCAACACTGAAGAATCTTGAAGCTACAGTCAACCAAAGACAATCGAGGCCAGTTGTACATCAGCAGTCAGTTCACACAGGCTGCCCTCAGTTAACCGCCAGTACACCTCCCAAGTCACCAAACAGTAACACTGTAAGTGACTCTTATTCCTGGTTCTATTCCCAGAGTCCTGGTGTGGTGCTATGGGATAAAACTAAGACCACAAGGTCAGTTTGAACCAGAAGTCCAGCAGTTCAAACTTACCAGCCCTATACAGGGATGTTACGACTCGGAACTGACTCAGCACTTTCCAACAACAACATTCCTGATGCCTACCTCACATGTCTGCTGAGAACAGAGCCCTGGTCATGTGCCACTCTAGTAACCCCAGTTTTCAACCTGCACCAACTCTCTTTGGGAATCAAGACCCTGGCCCAGCTGGTGACATGGGAAACCTAGTGGAGTGCTGGAAGCACCCCACCCACATGCTCTTTCCCACATTCTTGGGGGCCAACTCCAGGCTAATGCACTGCCTGAACCTTTTCCCAGATGCAGCTCAGCTTGCGACCTTTCCCCCTGGAAACCCGGTTCTCCCTCAGCTTCCACTTCTCAAAATTAAATACGTCATCTCTTTTGAATATATTAATACACTGTTACTCGATACGATGTACCACACAGAGAAGAAACGAAGCTTAATTGCAACAAAAGGAAAGTGGGTTATAGGTATATAAAGAATAGCAGGGACTGTTTAATTGAAATTTAATGATGCGAGTGAAAAATTGGGGGTGGGGGGCGGGAACATGACTTCACAGGAGCCTTAAGAAGTCAGGCAGTCTGCATCCTTCCGATATGGGGGTCCCATTTTCAGAGGTTCCGAGGTTACTGATCTGGAGTATGGTGTATGACCTGGTATTGGGGTTTGTTAAAGTTCCCCTGTTGACTATAACTTCAACTCAAGTAAAGAATCTCCGCTAAAGGCGGGGGTAACTTTTCCAGATCCGATGGTGCAGTGGGTTAAGGACTGGGTGGCTGATGGAAAGGTTGGCGGTTAGGGCACACCAGTGGCTCTCCAGGACAAAGATGAGGCTGTCTGTTTCCCTAAAGATGACTGTCTTGGAAACCCCCCACGACAACTCTCCTCTGTCCTATGAGTTGGAACGGATTCAAAAGGCAGTGGGGATTAAGGTTTTCTTTACATTGGTCAATAGAGTCAGAAGCCATAAACAGAGCTAGCCACTATAGAGTGGTTTGTATTTTCTAGTTGTTGTGAAGTGTCTTTGAGTTGGTTCCGACTCACAGCAACCTCGTATACAGTTTTTGAGGCTATAAATCTTTGTGGGAGCAGAAAGTCTCACCTTTTTTCCTATAAAAATTTTATCTATATATATAAAATTTGTTGGTTACTGGTGTGGGTAGGGTGGGTGGGGGGTTTGCAGGAGGTGGAGGGAGGCCACAGTAGAGCACAGGGTAAGGAGAAGACACATCATAGTTCGGGTGTTGGGGAGCTCAATACACAAGAAGGTGGATGGGTGGAAGAACAAGGTAGACAGGGGAACACTGAGACAGGTTTGCATGGGTTAAATGGGACAGAGGTAAATAGTGATGGATGCTTAACCTTGGAACAGAGCTCTGTGATACAGGGATCGAGGCATACTCTGAAGAGAGGAAATAATACTAAGATGTTTAACTGTCTTATAAATATTGGTTTCCCTTGCCTACTATTGTAAAATAGACACTTGAGTGGGGTAGAAAGGAATGTTGGAACACATGATTACAGAAAGCCTGTAAGCCCACCTTCAGCCTATAACTGATTGGAATACCTAGTCAAGTCCCTTCAGCACAACCCCCCCCCCTCTAAGACTGAAACTTAAAGGGAACACATGAGCAGGCATGTAGGCTAGCTGGTGACCACATAGGTCTACTGGTGAATGGAAGAGCGGGAAAGGCAGTAACGAAGAAATGGGTTAAGTTCAACCATGTTCCATAGACTCTTGTTGACCTTGAAAGGAGAGAGAGAAGAGGAAGGGCTGGTTGGTTTGAAGTGTGGTGAGACCTGCAGACACCTGATCCCATGGACAAGGACATAGCCACAGAGGACTAGAGCTGAGAGTGCAGCATCCAGTGGATATGAAGTGAGGGGAGACACATAGGAACACCCAAACTTGCACATAGTACCCATGTGACCTAGCCTCGATGGCTTGATAATCAGAACTTGACTAGAGGAAGATAAAAAGAAAATAATTTTTGATAAAGGAAATGAGGGTAAATTGCTACAATTTGATGAACTTGACCTATACTCAGGGAGGTAGTAGCTCAAAATACCAACAGAGAAGGAAGGAGTCTTCACATCAAGTAACAATGCTATTACCTCTGTACACAGGGAGGATAGGGATGGGCAACTTAGGACATTGGCTACCTAAATGAGGAGGTGATAAAGGCTCCAAGTGACTGGCTTACAAGGTTTCAAGAGGGAGTTTAGTTTAAGACTGTGGTTGGGGAGTCCTCACTGAATAGTTTTAATTTGCTCTAGATGGGTCTGGTAAAAAGAGGTATAAGATCCTTATTATTCAATAATGAGTAATTGTTATCATGACTGTGACTGTCACAATTGTAAAGGTAGAAGTTTTGTAACAAAAATGGGGGGTCGCTATGAGTCGGTTCCGACTTGATGGCACCTGACAACAACAACAGTGAATCTTATAGTCCAGAAACAGAGGACCCTAGGACCATCAAGGGAGAAGAGTACAAGCAGAATGCGGGACCTTACCCAGAGAAGCAGTGACACCAGAGATGGAAGCAGAGATGGGGACATGGGGAGAGGGAGCAGCTGAGGACTCTAGATCCAAGGAAAGAGAGGGACTGAGAGCTGGCAGCCAGGAGGCAGACTTGCAGAATGTGCCCTTTGGTGGTTTAAATTATTATATATGCCTGAGTGTTTAAAAAAAAAAAAAAAAGGAAAAAAAAAGAGCTAAAATGAATAGAGAGAAATACTGTTAAGTGATGGTACATAGAGGAGATCATAACCATTTTAATGAAACAAAGTATATGCTTTGTTGAATGTAAAACTGATGATCTGCCCTGTAAACTTTCATTCAATTCACAATAAAAACTTAAATATATATATGTATATATATATTTAATATAGTAGCCACATTAAAAGGATAAAGAGAAACAGGAGACGTTAATTTTAATCATATATTTTATAATGATAAAAATACCATTTCAACGTTAACAACATATTAAGGAGGTACTCTTTTTACTACCAATGAGTTATCCCCAGACCCATGATTCCTGAGAGCTGTTGAAACAACGTAGCCTGCCCAGAATAGCAGACTTGAGTGTGCATCAGTAAAGGACAGTCTTTGGCCAGGAAAAGCAGTTCATTCTGAGTGGTGGATTGGCCCCAAGGGCAACCAGAGCTTTCTGAGACTGGGGACCTTATACTGTGTGCGCTTTTCACACTTAGCAGCCCGAATTGTGGGAACTAAGATGCTCCAGACACCACCAATCTCATGGGAACCCCAGCTCTCTGAGATCCAGACCTTCAGCAGGGTCCTCTTCCTTCCATCTGTTTTGCATGGAGACAGATTCCCAGTGTTTCTGTCTCTTCCATGAAGGATCAATCCCACACAGGCATTTCTGAGACAGGTGCATCGCACAAATGCTTCTGGTCTGAACCCAAGTAGCAGTGATGGAGAGATACTCGGGCCACCAGTTTAACAGATATCAGTCAGGGCTTCTAAGACTCCAGAGCAAAGATCTCAGCCTCTTTGGCTGTTCCGCCATGAAATAGACATCTCTCCTTATAGCACTCAACGACTTCACTTTTTTTTCCCATCGCTTTGGGCAGTACTGACATTTTCACAATGTTAAGTCTTCCTATCCAGGAGGAGCATGGTACATTCTTCCATTTTTGTAAGTCTCTTTTGGTTTCTTGTAGTAGTGTTTTGTAGTTTTCTTTGTATATGTCTTTTGTTTCTCTGGCTACATTTATTCCTAGGTATTTCACCCTTTGGGTGGCTATTGTAAATGGTATTGCTTTCCTAATGTCCTTTTCAATGCTGTCGTTTTTGGTATAGAGGAATCCAACTGAGTTTTGTATGTTGATCTTATATCCTGCCACTTTGCTGAATCTTCCAATGAGCTCTAGTCAACGACTTCACTTTTTAATGAAGGAATTGCTTCTCAGAAAGACCGAGACCCTACAGATTAACAACATCAACAGCAATGATTTCCCACCACATTCCTTGGAAAAAAGAATACATGAAGAGCTGATACAGCAGAAATATGTAACTTTAAAGTTTAACGAATATGGATTTAAATTTCGCCTATGCCATTTGCCAGATGTGGAACCTTGATCAGGTTACCCTCTTGCAACATCAGTTTTCTAATACGTGACATAAGCAAAATGATAACTTATCTTGGCAGAGTTATTGTGAGGATTATAAGTAATGTAAACAACGCAACAGCAAAATGCCCACACCAAAGTAGTGTCCACTCAATGGTAACCGTAATTAATGTTCAAGAGGGGACAGCTGCGTCAGAGGTGCAGGAGAAGCAGCAGCCCACCCTTCCGGCTTCCCTCACTTCATCCAAAACATCCACTTCATTAGACGAGTACCTAGCGCTTCCAAAAACGTCAGATGTTCCTTTGTTGTTGTTGTTGTTAAGTGCCGTTGAGTTGGTTCCTACTCATAGCGACCCTGTACAGGGTTTCCGAGGGTGTAAATCTTTACGGGAGTAGAAAGCCTGATCTTTTTCCCGCGGAGCAGCTGGTAGTTTCAAACCGCTGACCTTAAGGTTCGCAGCCCGATTCGTAACCACTACGCTACAGATGTTCCTTTAGGAATCATAAATCCCATAAAGAACAGTAAAGCATCAGGAATTGTGGTCTCCAGGAATTTGGGATGAGCTTTGACAAATGCTTACTTTTGTACTATTGTATTACCCATAAAGGAATGATTTCCTCAGACTACCACCATTGTAGCCAAATTCAGAGAGTCTGTTTAGGCTAGTTAACATGACAAACTTGAGTGTATTATTTTTAACTATAGCTTTTTCATAACTGGGCATAGGTTTGATGCCATAAACAAAGTCCTGAGGCGGTGCAGTTCAGGTATGTGTGAGATTACAGTCAGCCTTACAGGACCCATCCTGTTTTCTTCTTACTCCCTTCCTGAATTGTTTCTCCCTCTCTTTTTATTCTTTCATTGGTTCGCCTTGAAATTTGAATCATACATATTTAACTACCCCAAATTCTCTCTTGCTGGACAGTAGAGGACCTTTAGTTGCAATTTCCTCTTTCCTTCCATGGACTAGCCAGAAGAACAAACATATCTGTGTAGGAAGAAGTATACAATCAGGATGATGAGCCTTTGTCGCTCATATTTTGGATATGAGGTCAGGAGGGACCAAGTCCCCAGAGAAGAACATCATGCTTGGAAAAGTGGAGGGACAGCAAAAAAAAAAGAGGAAGAACTGCCCCTCAAAGAGATGGATTGACACAATGTCAGCAACAATGGGCTCAAATCTAACAATTGTGAGGATGGTACCATGCAGGACCCGGGAGAGTTTCATTCTGAAGTGCATAGGGTTGCTATGAGTCAGAATACCTAACAACAGGTTTTTATTTTATCTTAGTACTTGAATTTATTCTTGTGTGCCATTGAGTTGGTTTCAACTCATAGCAACCCTGCATAGGGCTGCCGATGCTGAATTTGAATAGTACTTGAAAACAGTTTTTGCAAAATTCAAACTATGAAGATATTTTTCTGTTTTCTGGAAATTTGCTGTCATACACTAGTTCTTTAGCGGTAACAAGTATTTTTTTCTGACTCCTTTCAAAACTTTCACATTGTCTTTGATGTTCTACATTAAGTCTAAGCAGATTTTTAATTTAACCTTGGAATACACTATGCTTCCTGGATCTGTAGATTCCTTAGTTTCATATATGTTGGGAAATAACCACTGTTTGCAGAATGCAATCTGCACCAAGCACGACACTGCAGCAGAGAAAGACAACAGAAATAGATCTTAGGGCACTTAGGCACATGGAGTCCTGGTGTGGTGCTGTAGGATAAGCAGTGGACTGCTAACTGCAAGGTCAGCGGTTCAAACCCACCAGCTGCTCCTTGGAAATGCTATATATGGTCACTATGAGTTGGAACAGACTTGATGGTACACAACAACAAATGCATTGAAACTCATTTAAGTGAATCTTTTGATAACAACCATAGTAAAATCACACATAAATAAAACACAAAATTAAATAAAACACACAATTAAATAAAATTAAATAAATAAATAAAACACACAATTAAACAAATTCACTGTGTGACTATTTTGATATGGTTGCTCACGGACTACAGATCATAAAAACAACAAACAAGGCTTTTTAATGACACAGAATTCGTCCCTCAAAGACCTCAAAATGAATTTATATTACATTTTAATTCTACATTTCATGTAAAAGTTTGCAGACCATAAAGCAACGCAGTGTTTCCCACCTATTAAGCTTTCTTGTCAATTTTTCCACTAGTTCATCTTAACCAATCAAATTCCAGCCAGTACGTAATTTCTGTTGGCTCTAACTGCTGACTGGAAGTATAGAATTCATGTGGAGGGGAACTTACAATAGATCTATCGTACTTTTAGACATACATATCATCCTTAAATCAGAACTCTTAAGGAATTAAAAAAATAGTCATATATCAATCTAATCATCCTAAATTATGTTCAATTCAATTCTTTAAATATCAGTAATATACACATGCTTCAATGATAAGAATACTCAAATCCTCACCCATGCTAAGTCACCATGAGTTTACTATAATACAGGGTTTCCGAGGCTGTAAATCTTTACGGGAGCGGAAAGCCTCATCTTTCTCCCACGGAACAGCTGGTAGTTTCGAACTGCTGACCTTGCAGCTTACAGCCCGATTCATAACCACCATGCTACCAGAGCTCCTTAACTATAGTTGTACTCAAAACAAAAGTGCTAAGGGAAGGGAGTCCTAGTGAAAAGTTTGAATAGTTTCCTGATTCACTTTTCCAGATTCACTTTTGTCCTCAGCACCCATTCCTCCAGAGCAAAACCAAAATATAAATGCAGAGAAAATGGGGTGGGAGGTCAGTTTGGTACTCTCTGAGGTATTTGGGAATTAAGACCTCCTCCAGGCTGCCCCAAAATGAACAGCAACTAAGGACATTAGCTCTTCCCTTTCCATCTTGTTTCAAATAAACCAATAGGTGCCTTGCAGTGGTGGTATCGCTGACCTTAATCTGTACATTCCTGTAGAACCCAAAATAATGAGACAGCAATTTCATAGCCAAGCACAAAAGAGGACCTACCTATTGGCTACAGCAAAGTGCTTCACGTTCACACGTGCACAGTCTCAATGTGGATAAAGTCACACAGGTTGTTTTGCCTAAACTGACAGGAAGCCTTGTGGTGTTGCAAATACAGTTATTTTTACAGGCACTAAGGCTGAAGCACATTAATGTTTACAAAGTTGTAGTCTGGAGTGTCCACTCACCAGTGGTGAAGATGGATGCACTCCGCTGTTAACATAAAGACTGGAGGGTGGAGTCCACCCAGAAGTGCCTCACAGGGAAAGCCTGGTAATCTTCTAGGAGAAAAAACCAGCTACTGAAAACCCTATGACGACCACAGTTCTACTCATGACACACACAGAGTCATGACTTGGGTCCACTCAACAGCAACTGATGAAAGTAGGAATCCAGGTATGGCGCTGTAGAATAAACACAGGACTGCAAGGTTGGCTTGAACTACAAGGTTGGTGGTTCAAATTCATCTCGCAAACTCTAAACTGGGTCATTATGAGTCAGAATCAATTTGATGGCACTTAACAATAGATGTTCCTCCAAGCGCTGGACTGCTAACTACAAGGTTGACAGTGCAAGCCCCCCGGGTACCCCTCAGGAGAATGAGGAGGGTTTCTGCTTCCACCGAGATTTACAGCCTCAAAAACCTGAGCCAGGGCTTTTCTGAGTAGGAGCTAATTTCACCGCACTTAACAACAGTCGACGCAAGTACACCACTGCTGGGGTATGTCATGGTGTGTTTTTCCCTCAGAAATGAAGGCTAATTCCCAGCCCAAGTGAAAAGGAGAGACCAGTACAAGTTGTAACTAAGTTGATGATCTGATTAAAATTAGAATTAGACTCAGAGCGAAGCAGATTTGATTTTCATTATGACCCTAGTCAGTAAAGTGCAGACCTTCAACAGTCTAACTATACTGCTTTTAAAACACAACACAGGAAGTCTTCAGGTCAGAAGCAGTGAAGAGCTGTTTGGAAGGAACATGGTGGCCAGAATCTAACTGGGCCCCAGCTCTTCACAGGTCACTGAAGGCGAGACAGTGAGGGGCCCACTCGCTCACCCACTTTCGGGCCCAGTGCACTGGGGTCTGATCCATAGGGAGCCAGGCACCACACTGTTGACCTGCAAGGTCAACTCCAAGGTCACATGTCCTAAAAGTCTTCCCGCTACCAGGAATCACAGTGATGGAAAAATCCCAATGACATGACTGGCAACCTAGTTAGGAAAGTCCCTCCGAACTCACAATATTAACTCTGTCGTTGAAAAGTGCCGTCAAGTCGGTTCTGACTCATAGCAACCCTGTCAAGGGTTTCCAAAGAGTAGCTGGTGGGTTTGAACTGCCGACCTTGCAGATCAGTGTATTATCCTGCAGTCACAGCTGAACCGCAGCTCTAAGGCCTCCTAAATGGCCAAGGGACCAGATGATTAGCAACTGGGGTCCCCTCCTAATCACCTGGACCCTAAAGCAGAGCCGCCGACACACACATTACAGAGACTAGGTCACGGATTAGGACGTATCAGGCCGACTATCACTGCCACCCAAACACAAGGCAAAAGCGAAGCAAGCAAACGCCATAAAATGTAGTTGGTTCCCAGCAGATACTGGGGTTCCAGTATCTTCGTCCTGCTACACACCCACCCGGTGTATGGAGAGTTCTGTCCACACAGACAGACTCTCCTCTCCGTTCCTTCAGGAGCCACTTAGCCCTGGCTAGGGTTGGTTTCTAGTGATTGTTGTTGTTGTT
>NW_006408635.1:5962700-5973517 GCF_000296735.1 Chrysochloris asiatica | reverse complement strand
CACGTTTTTATGTTTGTTTTGTTTAAGGAGGGAAAGAGGGAGGGGGAAAAACTGAACCCTCATTAATAACACAGATGAGTATTTCCAAAATATAAATATTTTGGAGAATTCTCTCCTTAAATAAAACTTTAACAATAGTTGCTAAATAGGCCCTTGCAACCTAAGACTTGAGTATTGCTACACAAGTTCTCTCGGAACTTCTAAAATACCAATGTTCCACAAATTCTTCTTTGCATTTCTTAAAATGGCTCTATTACTCATTATAATTCTCTCTCCTTTTAAAAAACTTATACTCCATTCTAGGAAGCCTGCCTAGTACTTAGGAAAAATGTACACACACACACACACATAACAATATGCCCAATCTATAACAGAAGCAAAGTAATTCATTTCAAATTAACAAAATGCTTCCAGAATATACTGAAACTATTAATGTGTCTAAAATTGTAGACACTAATTGATCTGGCAATAATCTTCAATATTTATTATTATTTTTTAATTACAGAAGAAAAACATATTTTGGCATTCTCTTTTCTTTGTTATGAAACTTGTAAGAAAAATTATAGAAAAGTTTAAAAAAAGGGTGATATTAACTATAATCTGAAGCTTAACATGAAATAAGCAATTTTCCAAGTTCCTGAAAGTAGTCATAATCATTATCTTTAGTTAATAGTGGCACTGTGGGTTAGGCACTGGGCTGTTAATAAGGTTGGTGGTTCCAGCCCACCAGCTGCTCAGAGGAGGAACCATGAGGCTGTCTGTTCCCATAAAGATTTATAGTCTCAGAAATCCTATAGAGAGTTGCTATGAATCAGAATCAACTTGATGGCAGTGGAGTTTGGTTTTATGTTTGGAAATGTGGAAAATTTTGTAAAGGCCCCTCTATGAGTTCTCTAGTCCAAATAGGAAGCCCAAATCCGCTTTCCACACATAGCTTTGCCCCATGGCTCTCCCATTGCACTTGCCTCCTGGGACAGCGGAGCTACAAAGGAAATGACAACAACACAGCCCTGGGACCTGAAAATAATGTGGGTTCTGGGCACATACAGGTACCCAGAACACATGGTGTTGTTAAGTGCCGTCAAGTGGATTCTGACCCATAGCAACTCTGTATACGGTTTCCAAGGAGCAGTTGGTGAGCTTGAACTGCCAACCTTGCAGTTCAAACAGCTTTGCAGTCTGGCCCATTAACCCACGGCGCCACACCAGGACTCCTAGAATACACAGAGCATGTGTTGAAAACACTAGTGACATTTCCTTGTAAGCAATACTAATTTGGGATTATTTCAACATAAGGAACACCAGTGGTGTTTGGCTAAAAACAGAGAGGGAAGAAAGTCCTGGCAATGTGCCCATAGAGACGGTTACTGTTGTGAAGTGCCATCGAGTTGGTTCCAACTCATAAAAACCCTGTGTAGGCTTTCCAAGGAGCAGCTGGTGAGTTTGAACCCCCGACCTTCAGGTTATGGTCCAGGGCTTTACCCCACAGTACCACACCAGGTATGTACCATGAGTCGGAACTGACATAATGGAACCCAAGAACAACATGTTTCAACACAACCAGACGCACACTAAAAAACCCAAAACTCTTCTGGTGTGCAGACTTTGTGACTCGTTTTCTTTTTCTACTTTGAAATAAACCAATTTGGTTGAGAAACCGCAGCTGTGTGTGTGCTGAAAGGCTCTTTGTGGAAGCGTCAAAGGCACAGGCTCCTAGGAGTCTCTGAAAATCTACCTGCTGCTCAGAAGGCTTTGAACAAAATGCACGTCTTTCCTTCTGAATGCACATGCTAAAAAAACAAAACAAAATAAACTTATACAAGCTTCTTCACAATGAACAAACTGAAATAAAAACTGTGTTTATTGGTAGCTAATTAGCGTCACACTGGAACCTTAGTGGTGCAGCGGTTACAATGCTTGTCTGTAAACTGAAACGTCAACTTAACCCACCAGCCACTCTTGAGTCCTAGGGCTATGATTCAGGATAAGCACAAGGTCAGTTTGAACCACAAGGTTAGTGGTTCAAACTCAGCAGTTGCTCCTCGAAAACCCTATACTGGGTTGCTATGAATCGGAACTGACTCAACGGCACTTAACACCAACAGCAAGTCACTGTGCAGGGGAAGGCTATGAAAGTCGGCTTCTCTAAAGCTCAAAGCCTCAGAGACCCTGTGGGCGCTTCTGCTCTGTGCCCGGGGTCTGCCAGGAGCTGGCACTGACTGGATGGCACTGGTTTGCTGTTTTGTTGTTGTTGAGTTGATTCAGATTCACAGTGACCCTAGATAAGAGTTTTCAAGGAGCAGGTAGTGGATTTGAACCACTGACCTTTCAGGTAGCAGGCCTGTGCTTATCCTACAGAGCCACGTCAGGACTCCTTAATGAACAAAGGTAATGCTTATTCCTATGCATATCCAAATGATCACTGCTTGATTAGATGTGAAATTAGTACCTTTTCCAATGACATGCTACCTTCATACTGTAGTTTCATACAATAATACAAAGTTGCCCTTAGGTTGCAATTCTTCACATTTATTTTTATCTTCAGAATGGCAATTTTAAGGCCCATGTTGTTGGTGGTGATGAGGTTGTTGTTGTTTAGTGCTGTTGACTTGGTTCCAACCCACAATGACCCTGGTACAGGGTTTCCGAGGATCAGCTGGTGGGTTTGAACTGCCGACCTCGTGGTTCACAGTCCACTGTTGGTTAGTAGATATAATATTCCACAGTAGCCAAATGATAATGAATTACTGATCCAACCAGCATTTTAATAAAATGACTTGCAAAGTACTGAGGCTCACACACTCACATTTCTAATGAACACTGTGAACCTCTGGTAGAGCTGAGACTGATGAGTCCTTTCCATCAGTTGTCTACAGCCAGAGTCGGTTTTGAGCTAATGTATATGCTGCAAGTGGTAATTCCAAAACGGCTGCAAGGACAGAGAACTGCCAGCAATTCAAGGCAGATTCAACAGAGGACATGAAATGAGGGTTATCATTCTTGCTGACGTCAGATGCATTTTGGTTGAAAGCAGAGAATACCAGAAAGATGTTTATTTGTGCTTTATTGATTATGCAAAGGCCTTCAATTGTGTGGATCATGACACGCTATGGACAACACTGCAAAGAATGGATATTCAGAACACTTAATTTTGCACATGAGGAACCAGTATATAGACCAAGAGGCAGTTGTTCAAAAAGAACAAGGAAATGTGAATGGTTTAAAATCAGGAAATCAGGAAAGGTATGTGCTATATATGTATTTTTCCACCATACTTACTCAATCTATATGCTGAGCAAATAGTCCTAGAAACTAAATTATATGAAGAAGAACTTGGTATCAGCACTGGAGGAAAACTCATTAACAACTTACAAGTATACAGATGATATAACCTTGCTTGCTAAAAGTGAAGAGTATTTTAAGTTAAAATACATTTACTGATGAAGATCAAAGTCTACATTCTTCAGTATGGACTGTACCTCAGTGTAAAGAAAAACAAAAACCCTCACCAATGGATGATCATGATAAATGGAAAATACAATGAACTTGTCAAAGGCTTCATTTTACTGTGATCCACAATCAATATTCATGGAAGCAGCAGCTAAGAAATCAAACGATGTATTACCGCATTAAATAAATCTGTTGCACAAGACCTGTCTAAAGTATTCAAGAGCGAAGAAAACAGTTTGAGGACTAAAGGTATACCTGACCCAAGCTATGGTATTTTCAAGTAGCTTCAGATGCATGTGAAAGTTGGATAATGAATAAAGACCACAGAAGAGTCAATGCATTTGAGTTGTGGTGTTGGAGAATACTGAAGGTACCATGGGCTGCCAGAAGAACAAACAGGTCTGCGTTAGGACAAGAACAGCTGGAGCGCTCCTTAGAAGCCAGGATGGGGAGACTTGGGTCTCTCATACTTTGGACATATTATCAGGAGAGCCCAGTTCCTGGAGAAGAGCATCATGTTAGGCAATGTGGAGGTTCAGTGAAAAAGAACAAGACCCCCAACAAGACAGACTGAAACACTGGCTCTAACAACAGGCCCAAACGTAACAAAGACAGTGAGGATGATGCAATGCTGGGCAGTGTTTAGTTGTGTTGTACATGGGGTTGTTAGGAGTCACCACCTATTAGATAGATGGCACCTAATAAATAACAACATCATTTTTCTTGGGTTTATAAAAGAGACCATGTTTATCTTTTAAATTGCAGTTTGTTTTAAAATCTAAAAATCTGTGAAAAAAACAAAACAAAAATTTGTGGCTCTGTAGGTTAATGTGCTGGATTGCAAGGTTAGTTTGAACTGTAAACTTGGTGGGTGAAACTCACCAGATGCTCCTCAGAAACCCTCTACAGGGTCACTATGGGTGTGGAACCAATTCGACGGCACTTAACAACAACAATGGTCTCCTTCTTAATTGGTTTCAGTGTTCATTTGAATCTTTGTCAAGAAGTGACACTTTTTAAAATCACACAGAATATGGTATTTGGTCTGATCTCTAAGACCTCTGTTTCGAATATGAATTCACAGGAGTAACACAAGGGCTGCATTTAACATACTGCTGTTGCTGTTACGTGCTGCGAGTCATTTCTAACTCACATAGACGCTGCACAGGGTTTCCGAGGAGTGGCTGGTGGGTCTCAATCATCAGTCTTAGGACTCAAACCAACCTTGTGGGCCAGCGCTTCTCCTACAGAGCTACACCAGAACTCCACTTAACATGTTGTTGTTATTAAGTGTCATTGAGTTGGTTCTGACCGAAAGCGACCCTATGGAGGGTTTCCAAGGAGGTACTGGTGAATTTGAGCAGCCAACCTTGCGGTTCAACTAGACCTTGTGTTCTAGTGCATTATCCCACAG
The DNA here is from genome assembly GCF_000296735.1 of Chrysochloris asiatica. Lineage (NCBI taxonomy): Eukaryota > Metazoa > Chordata > Mammalia > Afrosoricida > Chrysochloridae > Chrysochloris > Chrysochloris asiatica. The sequence goes on along the minus strand of NW_006408635.1, from coordinate 5,968,653 downwards.
CACCACAAAGTGACTACATTTACTAAACACTTAACAAACATATAATTTACAAGGATGTATGAGAGTTCCAGCTGTTGTTGTTGTTGTTGTTGTTTTTGCAAATAGCTACTTTCTGGAGTCTTAGAAATTTCTATGGACAATACCATAAGATGCAACTTAATGTTGATCAGTAGCTCTTAGATCTGGACTGACAAAAAGTAGAGCCAATGATACTCAATTTCAGTGTCATTAATGATTACTTCTCTGTACCATAATGCCTTTGTTGTCTAGTGCTGCTATAATACAAATACCACAAATGATGTCTTTAACAAGCAGAACTTCGTTCTCTCACAGTTTTGGAAACTAGAAGTCCAAATTTCAAGTTCTGAATCTAGGGGGCGAGTCTGTCAATGCTGGAGAATGGTCCTTGTTTCCTTTCAGCCTGTAGGCCCAGCATTTCCTGGAGATCTCTATGAGTCTTGGCATCAGTCTTCCTCTGGATCTAGGGGCTTCCCAGCGCAGGGACCCCACATCCAACTGATGTACTACACTCCTATGGCTCTTCATTCCTGGTAGTAATAGGTCTCTCTTTTTCCACCCACTTCTTTCTCCTTCTATCTTTGTAAAATGAAAAAAAAAAATTGCAGGCCACACCTCCCAGGAAGCTTCTTTTCAACTGAATGGCTGCTCATAACAGAGCTCATCATGGGAAATCAGCATTTCTTAACTGGCCCAGCCAAGATGAAACAAACCATAACTATCATAGATGGTCAAATCCTTTGTGAATAGAGGCAGTGACAACATAGGGAATTGCTCCTTCCCTGGGCATTGGATCCACTCAGGGAACCCAAGCTGGGTAACTTGACATCTTCCTGATATTTATCCTCTGTCTTCCTGTACATCCAAACCATCTAAAGTCCCTGGCTCTTCTTCTGGAAGAAGGAGCCTGACTGCTTTTCCTCCCAAATTCAGATCACTATTACCTCGGGCCTGAATGGCACACCTTGTGTGGCAAAGCTGTCACAGAACAGTGCTCAGTGTTGTACTACACATAAGAACAAGACACTAGCATGATGCTCACCAACCCTGCCATATCCAACCTGCATGGGCAGACCCTGAGTAGCTCTCTGACCAAGAGTGACTCAGGCTCCTGTCCACTCTCCACACTGCAGTCAGAAGGGTCTCTAAAATTCAGGTTCCCTAACTCAGCTCACTTCCCAGACTCCAATAAACTCTCTTCAATGTCTTCCCGCTGTCACGAGGCTTGAGGCCATCCTCCTCACTAGAATGCAGAAGACTCTTGTGGTCTGGCCCTGGCTATCTCCCCAGCCTTCCCACCACCATCCCCTCCAGCCTTCTACAGCCTTCGGGATTTCCAGAGGACAGGGTTTTATATGCAGCTCAAGGAGTGCACCATGCTCCCCCTCTTATTTCTGCTCTCAACTACACCCTTAGCCTAGTAATCCCTTACCCTGATATGGGTGGGAAGTTACTCTTTTCTAATTTAAGATCAAAGTCTTTGCCTATATAAACCTACAATGTATCCCAAATGCAACATTGTATCCATCTGTATTTACCTGCAAGATGTTCTTTGCCACTAAGTTACAAAGTAACACAGAGCAGGTGCTCAATAAAAATTAGCTGAATGAATGAGTCACTTAATGTAGATCAAATTAAAACTTTCTAGTGGTTACAAGTTCGGCTGCCAACCTCAAGGTCAGTAGTTCGAAACTACCAGCGATTCCGTGGGAGATGAGGTGTTCTACTCCTGTAAAGACTTACAGCCTTGAAAACCCTGTGTAGAGTCACTATGAGTCGGAACCTACTCCATGGTATGTAACAACAACAACAACAACAACACTATACAGGGTTATTACGGGCCAGAATCAACTCAGTGGTACATTAAGACCACCACAAACAACCACTACTTAAAAATTTTAAGGAACTATTTTTCGAGCAGTTCCAAAAGACAAATTAAACACAATCATAAAATGTGTCATCAAGAACAAGCAGCAAGTGCCATCAGGTAGCATTACAAGGACACACAGAGAGTGAAGAGTGTAGTCTTCCTACAAACACAACAGTGTAAAATGAAACTAACACAGGGACTTTTTTAGCTCTCTTAGGAAGCAGAAGGTCTTTAGAGTCTACAGGTTAAAGGAGAAGACTAGAAATGAAAACAAATAAAATCTGCAAGTAATAAACAAAGAATATATAGATTCCTGTTATGAACTGAATTGTGCTCCCTCCAAAATCTACACTGTAAACCCTATGCCCTATACCTATGGCTACAATCTCACTTGGGAGAGGATTTTCTTTGTTATGTTAATGATACATACATCTTTAGAGTAGGGTATGCCTTAATTAATCTCTCCCTGGATTTTATTGTGATTTGGGTGAAAGTTTACAGGGCATGTTAGTGTCTCAGTCAACAATCTGCACACGTTATAGTTCAAGACATTGGTTTTAACTCCCTCAATGGAACAGCATTTCCCCCACTTTCTCTTTGCCCCTTTCCTGCTTTCTGAATTAAATATTGCCTTTTCAGTCTCTTGGTGTGTTGTTCCAAGGAGCTCCTGCTTCATGGGTGTTGTTGTTGTTGTAAAGAGTCATTGAGTTGGTTCCGATTCATAGTGGCCCTATTTTCAAGAAGCAGCTGGTGAGTTTGAACCGCTGACCTTGAGATCAGCAGTCCAGTGCTTATCCTACAGAGTCACATCAGACCAGTAGGCCCAGTTTTTTAAAAATGATTTACTGAGTCAACCAGCCAGACACAATCCCGACTTCCTTTCACAGTTGAAGTCTGAAGTGCTAAAAAGCCCAGGATTACAAATACTTCCACTTTCCCTAGGTTTTATTTGTTTTAGTCAACCTAAGTATAGTTTGGAGTCCTGGTGTGATGCTGTAGGATAAGCACTGGACTGCTAATCACAAAGTCAGCATTTCAAATGTACCAGCCACTCCTGGGAAACCCTGTACAGGGCAGCTCTTGAGTTTGAATCGACTTGATGGCACTTAACAACAACGTAGTTTAGCTGTAATACTGTATAAAATCTTAAAGAAGGTTCTACAGCATGTTAAATACTCAAGAACTGAAATGTCAACAGCCTTCTTGTAGGGCCTTCTGGAACTTAGAACAAGGATTAAGGAACAAGGTCTCATTCACAGTCTCAGAAGGGAGGCTGGTTCTTCCCAGGTGGGCACAAGTAACCTGAGAGAAAAAGTCCTCTGTGGCTGAAGCCTAGTCACCTATGCGATTCAGGGCCACTATGAATCGGAACCAACTCTGGGGCATACATACATCTGCATACACTGGGAGACACTCACCAGCTAGACTCTGGAGTTGGAATTCCCCCAGTCTTGGCTCTGCCACTTCTGAGCTGTGTGCCGGGGTTGGGTGGCTTGTCTAAGAAGTTTCTTCATGTTAAAGTTGGATGGGAGTCCTGGTGTGGCACTAAATGTGCTGGACTACTAAATGCAAGGTCAGCAGCTCAAATCCACCAGTTGCTTCCTGGAAACCCAATACATGGTCTGCTATGATTCAGAACTGGCTTGATGGCACTTAACAACAACAAAAGTGAGACAAGCCTAATCTGATTTTCTGGTTGTTGCAAAGGTCTCCTATCAAACGGACCTGGCATTTAAAAAGTACTCAGCCAGGATGCAGATCCTGCCTCTGCCCCCTTGAGCTGTGGTTGTTGTTGTTTATGTGCTGTGGAGTCAGTTCCGACTCACAGGAACCCTGCACAGGGTTTCCGAAGCTGTAAATCTTTATGAGAGCAGAAAGTCTCATCTGTCTCCTGCAGAACAGACAGTAGTTTTGAACTGTTGACTGTGAGGTTAGCAGCCCGATTTATAACCACTACGCTACCAGAGTAGATAGTCTCAAATTTAGGGACTCTGACTTCTTGTTGTTAAGCACCATCAAGTCAGTATTGACACAGAGAGTTTCTGAGTAGCAGCTGGTGGGTTTGAACTGCTGACCTTGTGGTTTGTAGTCCAGTACTGATCCTACAGCGTCATACCACATGTGGTAAAGATACACTTCAAACATCATGAAAACACACAAACAGCAGAAGACAAAACAGATGTCTGGGAGTTCCTAAAAATTAGACATGCAATGTGCAGCAAAAGATTCCACTAAAAGGGTACAAACAGAACCCCCAGCCTGGGAGAACAATTTTGGCAATGCTATCAGACAAAGGACTACTCTCCAAAATTTACAGAACATGTCAACACTTTAAGAAGATGATAAATAATCCAATTAAAAAATGGGCAGAGGACATAACAGACATTTAACCAAAAAAGACATCTAGGCGGTCAACAAGCATAGTAAGAAAGGCTTACAATCATTAACCAGTGTTGCTGTTGATATGAGACATGCAGCTTCCACTCATAGGGTCCCTTAGATAGGGTTTGCAAGGAGCATTTGATTAGAGAGATGCAAATCAAAACAACAATGAGATACCATCTTACCATCTTAATCATATCATCATTAACATTAAAACAACAACAACAGAAAACAACAGATGCTGGAGAGGGTATGTAGAGTATGGGACCCTCCTACATGGCTAGAACTGTAAAACAGTGCAATCACACTGTAGAAAACAGTAAGGCGCTTTCTCAAAACGTTGAATATCCTCAAGAATTAAGAGCCGTGACATGAACAGATACATGCATACACTCATGTGGTACAGTGTGTGGTACTCTTCACGGTAACAAAAAGACAGGCAATGCCTAAATACCCATCAACAAAAAGAAGGGTTGAACACACTTGATTACTCACCATAGAATCCCACGCAACACTGACGAAAACTGATGAATATGTGAAACATGTCACAACATGGATGAATCTGGAGGGCATCACACTGAATGAAATTAGTCTATCACAATAGGGCAAATATTGCATAAGATCATTATTGCGAATAGCAGAGAAATACTGTGAGATATAGTGCCAGAAAATGAGCCCCTCAGGTTGGAAAGCACTTAAAATGCAACGGGGGAAGAGCTGCCTCTTCAAAGTAGAGTTGACCATGATGGTGCGAATGGAGTAAAGCCTGTGGAAGTAAAGCCCACAGGACCTTCATTTGCTGATGGGGCACAACTCAAAATTAAGAGAAACAGCTGTAAACATCCGTTAATAATTGTAACGTGGAATGTACAAAGTATGAACCTAGGAAAATTAGAAAATGTCAAAAATTTAATGGAATGCATAAATATCAGTATCTTAGGCATTAGTGAGCTGAAATGGACTGGTATTGGCCATTCTGTTTCTGACAACCATATGGTTTACTATGCCGGGAATGACAAATTGAAGAGGAATGGTATTGCATTCATCGTCAAAAAGAACATATCCAGATCAGTCATGAGGTGCAATGCTCTCTGTGATAGGGATAACATCCATGCGCCTACAGGGAAAACCAGTTAATACCACTATTATTCAAATTTATGCACCAACCACTAAACCCAGTGAGGATGAAATAGAAGATTTCTATCAGCATCTTCAATCTGAAATTGATCAAACATTCAATCAAGATGTATTGATCATTACTGGTGATTGAAATGCAAAGGTGGAGAACAAAGAGGAAGGATCAGTAGTTGGAAAATATGGACTTGGTGATAAAAAATGATGCTGGAGATCACATGATAGAATTCTGCAAAACCAATGATTTGTTCATTTCAAATACCTTCTTTAGACAGCATAAGCACACAGATGTCACCAGATGGAATACACAAAAACCAAACTGACTACATCTATGGAAAGAGACAATGGAAAAGCTCCATATCAATAGTCAAAACAAGGCCAGGGGCCTTGCAAATTCAAACTGAAGCAGAAGACAATGAAAAGAAGTCCACAAGAGCCAAAATATGACCTTGAATATATCCCACCTGAATTTAGAAATCATCTGAAGAACAGATTTGATACTTTAAACACTAAAGATTGAAGACCAGAAGAGTTGTGGGATGACATCAA
>NW_006408635.1:5956739-5961320 GCF_000296735.1 Chrysochloris asiatica | reverse complement strand
AAACGACATATTGCATTAGGCAAATCTGCTGCACAAGACCTTTTTAAAGTGTTGAAGAGCAAAGATGTCAGCTTGAAGACTAAGGTACACCTGACCCAAGCCATGGTATTTTCAATAACCTCATATGCATATGAAAGCTGGACAGTGAATAAGGAAGACTGGAGAAGAATTTATGCTTTTGAGTTATGGTGTTGGAGGAGAATACTGAAAGTGCCATGGGCTGCCAAAAGAACAAACAGATCTGTATTGGAAGGAGTACAGCCAGAGTGCTCCTTGGAAGCCAAGATGGCCAAAGTCCGTCTCACATACTTCGGACATATTGTCAGGAGGGACCAGTCACTGGAGAAGGATATCATGTTTGGTAAGGTGGAGGGTCAGAGAAGAAGAGGAAGACCCCTTGCAAGATGGATTGGCAAAGTGGCAGCATCAATGGGCTCAAGTGTGGCAACAATAATGAGGTTGGCCCAGGATAAGGCAGTGGTTCATTCTGCTGTGCATAAGGTCACCATGAGTCAGTACCGACTCGATGGCACCTAACAAAAATTATTGTGAAAAGCCAAGAAAAGGATTTCATGTTAAGAAAAACAATCTATGATAATTACCAGGGGTGGGAGACAAGAAAGATTTTTTTTTTTTAATCTGAAATTTACCCAGTTATTAAAATTAGCAAACAATGATATTAAAACCATTATTATAAAAACGTTTTTCTAAAAGAACACCATCTCATAGAGTTGACATCTCTGGAGTTCGGAAGGACGGTGAAGAGAGCTGTAAAGCTGTCTGGGGTACTGCAATGCTATAGGGCCTGGTGAGGAACGTCTGGTCCGAGCAGGTGTAGGGAAAGAGGAAAACTCCACTCACAGAAAACAATTTAGCACAGTGGGAAAGCAAGGCCATCAAATCCACTTGTACTCAGTATGTTGAATAGCAAGCAAATAATTACATGCAAAAAACACACTCAGGAACACTCCCACTCAGGGAAAAGAACAATGACAACAAGAAGAAAAAAATCTAAAATCAGTTTATGACTCTTAACTTTGTAACTGTTATGTAAGACATATTTTCAGTGTTTATGTTGTTTATACATCCAGGACTTTGTCACTCTTCTCCTTTCCCCACCATAAATTGTTGTCAAGCCATTGAGTCAGTTTCGACTCATAGAGACTCTGTGTAGGGTTTCCAAGGTGAATTGCAGTTAGCAGTCCAGTGCTTATCCTATAACATCATTCCAGGACTCCATAGCACAAATAGACAGACACAAAACATCTCCATTTGATAACTACGTAAAGAAAGGCTACAAGAGGCGGCGAAACATTCGCAGCTGGTGCACAGTGATTTTTCTGTAATAGTGTTCAGAGCCCTAAGGACAAGAGCAAGTCTCTTCAGCACAGACTGACTGAAACTCTAACAAAAGTGGCTTATATCGTGCGGCTCCTCAGACCCTTCCAAGAGCACTGTCAGAGAGCTGCAGTTAGGACTCAGGGAAGTTACAATCTCCACCAGCGTCATATAACTATAGCTGGTTTTATGGTTGCGATTTATCTGACTACAAATTACATGCTTGTAACCACTAAAAGGGACTCCTGGGGTGGCACTGTGGGATCAGCACTGGGCTTCAAACCACAAGGTCAACAGTTCAAACCCATCAATTGCTCCTTCAAAGCCCTATACAGGGTCCCTATGAGTAGGAACCACCACCACCACCAAAAGTAAAGGATCCGTGAAAAAGAGGATGACCGTGAAGGTGATGGACTGCTGCAGTGGCTGTGACCTGGGCTCAAACAGGACAACAATTGTGAGGATAGTGCAGGATGGGGCAGTGTTTCCTTCTGCTGTATGTGGGGTCGTTGTGAGTTGGAACTGACTCCATGGTATTTAATGACCACCATGACCATACCCCAAGGATAAGTGGCTAATAGGATACGTTCACACTAACCCCTAAGGTGCTGATCATTAGGGCAGCTAGCTACAATCAGGCATCAGGAGGGTATATACGGACACAGTTCACTACAACGTTAGTTTCCTGCACGTATGCACTTTAGGCTCCTGGGTTGGAAGTGAGAACTTTGTGGACATGAGCAAAGGGGCTAAAAAGCATCTTGTAAGAAAGAAGCACAGAAAAATCCTCCCTCCTCCTACCCCATATTTCTCCCAGCTGCTCCACCCAATAGCATGGATTGCATCTCACATCACTCAGGCCTTCGGAGGATACCACAATCTTTCCTCCAGAGCACTAGTCTGCCAATGTTGGTTTCAGGCCAAAAGTAATCATCTGAACTAGTATTTGATCACAGATAGAGGGCCAGAGAAAATGCACTGGGTGAGATTTCCCTTACTAGAGTTAAACATATCAATTGAGACAGGAGAGACAAAATGCAAATACAAGTGTTGTGGTGCTTTGGTTCCTGATTGAACACTGAGACCTAGGGACAAGGCTCAGGATCCGGAGGAGTCTGGTGTACAAGGTGATGGTGCTAATCCGACAGCTACACTTCCTATTCTTTCCAACTCTGGGAGCATAAGAGATTGGGAGAGAAAAAGTAGAAAAAACAGACCAAGTAAATTACATCTTCTTAACACAAACACATTCACAATGGTTTTCTGTTCCTAACCCAGAAGTACAGTTGTAAAAATGATCACACTGCATTGGGGTCCATAGTCCACACTCACTAGTATTCTGTGACTCACAGGGTTACTAAGTGACTGAAGACATCAGCACTGGACTGTGAACCACAAAGTCAACAGTTCAAACCCACCAGCTGCTCCTAGGAAACCCTATACAGGGTCACTATGAGTAGGAACTGACTCGCTGATATATAACAAAAATAACAATGAAAGCATTAGACCACAAGAGACAGTAAAAGACCCCAAACTACTTTCCTTTTATACACTGCAAAGACTTCTAATATTCATATTTTCGATAAATGATTTATTTCCTTTGATAATGATGCCTTTATATTTACAGTTCATTTTGTATAATTGCAATTTTCTGCTAAATCTCCTGAGACAGCATGTTTATTAGAAAATAACCTCAAAGCACTTTTTAATAAGACCATTCTGAGATAACCCAATGAAAGTGAATGTAAACTTAAATATAAAGTTTCAGAAGTGATGGGGAGAAGAGCTTGTTGGAAGCGGTGTGGTGAAAATAAGCCAGAAAGAAGTGAAAATCCAAGTGTTTAAATCTCAACTCTACTACTTACTGGGGTCCTGGTGTAGTGCTATAAGATAGCCCTGGACTGCTAATGCAAGGTTGGTGGTTCAAACTCACCAGCTGCTCCTCAGAAACCCTCTATGGGGAGCTATGAGTGGAAATGACTTCACAGCACTTACCAACAGCAACTACTACTTGCTATCTCAACTTTGTGAATCAGAATTTCTCTACATCTGTTCCCTCTTACGAATAACTCTAAAAATGCCTGCCATGTTTATCTCTTGGTAACTGTAAATATTTAATCAGATAACGAGGCAAAACAATCTGAAAGCTATAAAGCACTATTCAGCAGTAAGATTTAGACAATGGTGGTGATAAAAGTATTGGACCTCAACACTAAAGTAAAAGGCAGCCCAAAGGAATGAATGCGGGCCCTCTAGATAAGTCCCACAGGAAATAGAATAGGCATGGTAACATGGACTGCCGGGGGGTCTTGGGAAGAACAGATACCTATGAAGAATCTGCAATAGAAACCAAAATGCCCATGGTTTCATCTTGTATTCAATGTCTAAATTTTGTCAATTGAGGAAATACGCAGACTAAATGATTCACATGCATGTGTAAAAACAACAGTTTCTAAATAACTACACAGAACTGGGGCTTACTGAGGGTGTACATGCCTCAATGTATGTTAGAAATCAAGGCCACATTGCACACTCTATGAATAACACATGCTTCTCTTGCTCTTTTGCCGGCATCACCGATCAGCATATTGCCAAGTCACTGCAATACTCTACCAGGACTCCCTACTGATGTGGCTATTCCAAGTGAAAGCGAGGTAACACACAAACACAACCACAGAAACCAATCAGTGAGGAAAGCAGGTTTGATTTGGATAGTAATGTACATGTGAAGTGGCAATCCCAACTCCCAAAATGTACTAACTACCATGCAGCAATAAAATAATTAAACATGAGGCACCGTTTCAGCTAAAGAACAACACAACACCCCCCCAAACCCAAAAAAACCCACAATGTTAATTATATGTTCACTAAACAAGATGCAACATAGTAACAGTAATACTTGTTGCTGTGGTGAGCTGTTACAAAGCAGATTCTGACTCATAGAGACTCTGTATTGAGTTTCCAAGGCTGTAAATCTTTACTGAAGAAGAAAGCTTCATCTTTCTCCTGTGGAGTGGCTGGAGGATTTGAACCTCTGACCATGCCCAATGTGTAACCCACTATGCTACCAGGGTTCCTTCAACAGAAACTGGTGGTATTGTGCCAGAGTCCATTTCAACTCATATTGACCCCTGTATAGGTTCGAAACTACCAGCCACTCTGCGGGAGAAAGATGAGGCTTTCTACTCCCGTAAAGATTTACACCCTCGGAAACCCTGTACAGGGTCGCTATGGGTCGGAACC
>NW_006408635.1:5937677-5955149 GCF_000296735.1 Chrysochloris asiatica | reverse complement strand
AGAAGTTTCTTTTGTTCTTCTAGCCCCTCCAGGCTGGTTTGCTCATCCTTTCAAGTGGGAATTTCCCATCTCTGGAGATCTGGATGTGTTTCAGGCTTCTACCTATAGTCTTATGTATTGCAGAGGCTCCGCAGGAAGCTGCCTTCACTGGGCAGTAGTAGGCCCACTTTAGGTATTCCAATCAGTTATAGGCAGAAGACGGACTTCCAAGCTTTCTATGGTGATATTTCTGGCTTTTCCTTTCTCTCCCCCTCCAAGTGTCTATTTCACCATGGTATGCCAGGGAAACCAAGATTCAAAAGGCAGCCATGCATCTTAATATTATTTCCCCCTTTCCCCCATTCCAACCATGTCTCAATCCCTGTATCCCAGAGCCCTGTTGTTCCAAGGTTGTGCATACATCATTAACCTCTGTCCCACTTAGCCCATGCAAACTTGCCTAATTGTTTTCCCATCTGTTTTGTTCTTCCACTCCCCTCCACCTTCTTGTATATTGCCCCCTCCTCAGCACCCAAACTATCCTGTGTCTATTCCCTACCCTGTGCTCCACCTCCCCTTCCCTCCCCTCACATCCCAGTAGACCACAAAAAATCCCCCCACCCCCTTTCGTATGGGTTCTTTTTCTTAGAATTTTAAAGTAGTGGTCCTATGCAGTATTTATCCTTTTGTGACTAACTAATTTCACTCAACATAATGTCCTCAAGGTTCATTCATGTTATGAGGTGGCTTGCAGCTTCCTTGTTATTGTTTAAGGTAGCATAATATTCCATTGTGTGTATGTACCACAGTTTGCTTATCCATAATTCAGTTGATGGGCACTTTGGCTGTCTCCATCTTTTTGCTATTGTAAATAGTGCTGCTACGAACACTAGTGTGCATATATCTACTCAAGTTATGGCTCGTATTTCTTGTGTATAATTACCAAGTAGAGGACTTGCTGGATCATAAGGTATTTCTATTTTCAACCTTCTGAGGAAGCGCCATATTGCTTTCCAGAGAGGGTGGACCATTTTGCAGTCCCACCAGCAATGCAGGAACATCCCAGTCTCTCCACATTCCCGCCAGCATTTATTGTTCTCTACTTTTTTGATCTTTGCTGCTGTTGCTGGTGTGAGATGATATCTCATAGTTGTTTTGATTTGCATCTCTCTAATGGCTCGTGACCGTGAACATTTCTTCATATGTTTGTTGGCTGCCCGGATCTCCTCCTTGGTGAAGTGTCTGTTCATGTCCTGTGCCCATTTAGAAATTGGGTTGTCTTTTTCTTATAGAGTTGTTTGCTTATATATACTTTTATCTACTTATTTTGATTCCAGAATCAACCCTTTGAGGGTAAACATTATCCCCATTTAACAGAGAAACAAGTCAAGATCTAGAGAAGTAAGAAGCTAATACTCCCATCTCACAGTGAATGAGTGAATTCAGTATCCTCTAACCAAGAACCACAGAGGTAGTGAGTTGTGGTAATGGATTTGTGATTCCCTTTCAGGCACTTTGGGAAAGATCTGAGAACACTTAAAGTCTCTTCTGGTTGTCCCTCCCTTCATCACAGTGCTCCTCTTTGAAAGAATAGCAATCTCTTACAACAGATCTCAGCTCCACAGATCGTCCACTATGGTGGCAACAGTAACAATACCCAGAGTGCAGCTGGCATTATTCCTCATCACCAGGACAACTGGATGGAAATGAGAAGTTCATGGAGGGCGAAAATCCCTATAGATAGATGTACATAGCACCGTGAGTCACCTGCAGGGTGAAAGGGTTTCACTCTGGCTTTTAAAGAGCTCAAAGATGTAGAAGGCTGAGAACACTGTGCGTTCCAGGAGGATGCAGAACCTTGTAGAGCTTGCCTCATAGGAATAGAAGCCTCCTCTCACTGCCGAAGCAAGTTTCTCTTCAGTAAGGGTGACCAGATTTAGTAACATGTTCTATGCAGTCTGCCCCACGCAATAGTTAAGACATGTTGTGAAGTTGGTTCTGACTCACAGAAACTCTGTTTAGGGTTTCCGAGGAGCGGATGGTGAGCTCGAAACGATGACCTTGCGGTTCAAACAGACTTTGCAGTCTAGCGTATTAACCCGCAGCGCCAAACCAGGACTCCACTTGAGCTGCACTTACACCAAAAAAAATCTTTGAAATTCAAATTAACCGAGCATCCCGTGCTGTTGTCTTTCGCTATCATTGGGGGGTTGTTTCTAGGACCAATCCACATGGGTACCTCCTGATGATACTTCTTAGGCTCCCAAAAGGATTCTCTAGACAGACAGTCAAAGGCTCACCACTGTCCACAACTGAGGGGTCATTGCAGAGAGTGTCATGGACATCTAAGATCTGCACTGAACCCTGAGTTCTCTGCTCTTGGGTCACCAGGGATGTTTCACAGAGGATGAGACAGACAGCTTCTAGAACTCTAGAGCCCACTGCTAGGGGCATGTGTGCACAACTCAGGTGGGCAAGGGGGGGCTCAGGGCACAGAGACAATCCAGGAGCTTTGAAATGGAGGGCAGGGGAACAAATGGTACACAGCCTTGGTCTAAAATCCTTTTCTGACTCTTCAAAGCTGTGGGGGCTTGTCCAAGTCACTGTCATGGAACCTGAGGGTCTGGTTTGAGGATTCTAGACAGAGTAGATTGGGTGGTCCAAAACAGGTACCCACTAAAGGCTTCTGTGTCCAGGGCTATTCTATATACGATTACCGCTTCAAATGGTCCAAGAATGAGTTGAGGACTGGTTTTCACTTGGGAATACCATTGATGAATATATTTGTTATATTTGTCCACATATCATTTCTTGCTTTTGGAGGGAGTACACTGATAAAGGCAGAAAAATGAGGCTATCTATTCCAATAAAGATTGATAGCTCCAGAAGCCCTACAGAGCAGGGGTGGAAAACATCCAGTCCAGGGGGCATAAAAGGCCCTTGAAGTCATTTGGTCCTTTCTGTGCCAAGGCAACGGTAATTCCAGTCATCACATTAGGGGTGGGTTAATTAAACGTGTGACCAAATATAGCACGTTCATTTTTAAATTGGCAATCTTGTATGGCCTGTTGAATGATGTTATAAATTTTGGCAGAAAAAAGGTTCTCCACCCCTGCTCTCTAGGGTTGCTATGAGTCAGAAGTGACTCTTTGGCAGTGGGTTTGGTTTGGGGTTATACTGATAAAGGTACCCCCTTAACTTCTTGTGAAGATCAATAAGTACAAATTGGCACTTGTTTTGAAGTAAAATGCTGACATGTTATGTCATAAGGTTTCAAACCCACTGAAGAGCTTGCCTTCTTAGTAGTACATGTTGCGGGATACTGCACTGACCCAAGGTCGGCAGTTCAAACACAGTGGCTGCTCCTCGGAAACCCTAGATAGGGTTGCTATAAATTGAAACCAACTTGACGGTACTTGACATCATCAACAACAACCATCTATGTATCCAGTCAAATCTATTATTGAAGAGAAGAGAGACCACCCTATGTGATGAGCAGGGTGGAAGAATAGAGAGTCACAATAATTGAATAGTCCCTTCCACTCCTTCAAAGCAACAGACTCATGAAGAGAAATAAAAAGAATAATTTCTCAAAGTCAGTACTTCCAACTGTCATTGTGTCAAATATTCTCAACTACTTCTGGAAAAAGCACTCACAGAAATCCATGAACAAAAATCCCCCAAAGCAAATTAAAAAAAAAAAAAAGTGCATCTCAGTGTCTGTCTGCCTGAGAAACGTCATTCCCTCCATAACCCTCTTTGATTTGGGACAATGGACTCTGGTCAGCCTGGGACTTACAATAGTTAATAGGCACAAGTCAACAGAACGTTTCAAAGAGAGATGAAACTGTGTTGTTTCTGGCCCCAGTCTCTGCTTGTTAATGGAATGGATTCTATTGGGTTCAGAAGGTTTTCAGAGGTAGGATCTTGTATTGAATAGGCTTAGGCACTGCCTTTACATGTGTGAGTTGACGGAGCTGCTCCGGAGAATTGATATATTCTAGAATTTAAAAACTCAAAACATTAGAGTTTAAAACATCTGTCATGCTTTATATTCAGACATTGTTTCTCTCAGCAATCTTAAGAAGAAGAAGAAAAAAAAAGGCCCAACAGACATCTAGCAAAACAGGAAGTAACTTGTTTATCCACCAGCATCATCAAATCAAGGGTGAAACAGAATCCTTCCCTTACATTTTATTGCAATGAGAACAGCCCCCAGAGAGTAGATCCTTATAGCCCAATCGTGTGATCTACAATGGCTCAACTTCAATGATTATGATCTTACTTCTGACAACAAGCATGTGAATTCTAGACCTTTTCAATTCACTGAATACCATATTTCATAAACACACTTTAGATTATTTTTAAAATCCAAAGCATAAACCTAGCTGCCACAAGCATGAGACTTTGTTGGTGTCTTCTCAGCACTTCCTATGCCTGAGGGCCCACACAGGATCTACACCTGGTTGATCCACACCTGGTTCCTCCATTTGTGAGGCCACACCAGAAAGTGTTTGAAGTCTACTGGGACCCTCCAAAGCTAGGTCAGTCCTCCCAGATCTGATGACCTCTGAACGGAGACAGGTGGTCACCTCTGGCCCGGAACGAACGCTGTGGCCTCGGGTCTCATCAGTGCTCAGGTCCAGCAGATCGGAACCTGTCTGGACGTCTCCTGCTCCAGAACAGGCCCTACTGCTGCTCCTCTGCTCACAGCTCTTTTTCCAGCCAAGGAAACAGAACTTTCCCATAAGCCCACTAAAATGGACAATAATCTAGAACCAAGTGTTTGTTCTAGATTGTTCACTGAAAACAAATGAACTATCTTCTCCATTGAAAGGCTGTGAAACTAATATAAAGGAGTCGGTTCTGACTCGTTGTTGTTGTTATGTGCCATAGAGTCGGTTCCGACTCATAGCGACCCTGCACAGGGTTTCCGAGGCTGTAAATCTTTACGGGAGCAGAAAGCCTCATCTTTCTCCTGCATAGTGACTGGCAGATTTGAAACGCTTACCTTTCAGTTAGCAGCCCTGCTCATAATCCACTATGTTACTGGGGCTCCTTAATCAAACCATGATGAAATGCAAATTTAATAAGACCTGCTGAAGCTGGAAGCTGTTTACAGCAAAGATCTGTCAGAGAAGGAAAACTAAAATATTATGCACTAAAAGGAGCAAGAAAAGTGTTAAGACTTGGGAGACCCAGAAAAACAGGGAAGTCCTATCGAGTTTCGGCTCTCATAGGTTGCACTGTTTATAATAGTTCCATTGTGTATGGAACTCCTTTAAACCTGTAAATGTACAGCGCAAACAGAACCAGGTATTGTACCAAACCGTCTTCCAGCAGACAGACACAGTCATGCACAAACACACTTTTGTCTATATAAGCACTACACTGTTGTTGTTTGAAGTACTATGCAGTCTTGTCCGACTCATAGCAATTCTGCTTAGGATTTCCAAGGAGCAGCTGGTGAGTTTGAACTGCTGACCTTTCAGTTCAAATTGACCAGGCACTCAGTGCTTATCCTACAGTGCCACACCAGGACATACAGTGGAAACTACAGATAGCCCAAAGGCAAAACGCAAGCTGAGTGCAATGTAGATTTATATACTATTCAGTCACAGAATATTTCTATTGCAGAAAGAAAATTAAACTTTAAAGTGTTTAAGTCCAGGGCAAATGTTCCTAATAAGAGATAGATCTTTACAGCTTTGTTGTTTATGAAGTGTTGTTTTGTTATTCCATCAGTATTATAATTTTGTTTATTACAGGCCTTTTAAAAATTTTGAAGATTCAGAAACCAAAACTATATGCTTGAACAAATAAACTCTTGTGCGCACAGGGCTCCCACGCTTCCCCTTGGCGACACAGGGGGGTGAATACAACTAGGTGTCTTTGCTGTCTCCCCTGTGGTGAGCGGAGCACCTGTGGTACCAGTCCAGGCATACGCCCACACAGCCAGCACCCCAAGTGGTGCTACACTTAACCAGGGGGTGGGGGGTTGCACCAAAATTATTATGCAAATGAGACACACACAAATTAGCTCAGGACCCAACAGTGTCCTTATTGGGTCTACAGTGGGTTAGCCCCTCATTCTATCTACCCCCTTGGAACTCCCTTCTCACTCCACAAAGCCCCAGTTTGGAACTAGAGCATCTGCAGCTGAATCCTTGGCTAATCACCGCTTTCCCTTCAGCCCCAAACCAGCCCTGGAGGGATCCAGAGTTTTCACATGTCAGATTTTTAAAGAAAGGGTTGTCCATATAAATCAAACAGTAAGAACCAGTATTCAATGACCCTACCTCCACCATGACATGCACACGTTCAGTATCTTCAGTGGGTTAATTGCTGTTGTTTGGTGCTGTCCAGTGGGTTCCGACTCCCCGTGACCCTACACCCACAAAAGGAAACACTGCCTGGTGCTGAACCACCCGCACAATCCTTACTAAGCCTGCCACTGTGCCAATCCATCTCGTTGGAGGGTCTTCCTCTTTTTCACTGATCCTCCAGGGACGGGTCACTCCTGACAACAGTCTAAAGTCTGAAAGAATAAATGTGTGTGTGTGTTTGTATTAATAAACCTTGAAATACAGAAAGTAATGCCGTATTGCTCAATCCAAGGGGATGAAGCTTCACCGGGAACCAATTCTAGGTTCCAGGGGAGGACTGTGAAGGGTAAATAAACTGCAGTAGGCTCACGTGGCCCTCTATCAAAAACGAGACTACTATATTGTCTGTAGGAAAGGGAAACTAAGATTCCTCAGGCTGTGAAAAGGCTTACGGACATGCAAAGTGCAAAAAATATAGAAAACACGCTCCAAACTACACATGCATCTAGAAAACGGCCCAGAAAGAAACAGATAAAAACATTCACTGTACTTATCTGTATGGAATGGGGGAAAGGCAAGTATTTCTTCCCTTTATACTTTTCATTGTTGTTGTTAAAGTGGAACTAAGTTCTGACTCACAGCGACCCAGATAGAGTTTTCCAACGAGCAGCTGGTGGGTTTAAACTGCCAACCTTGTGGCCAGCAGTGCAGTGTTTAGCTGGCAATTTGTATTTTGATCATGTATGATCCCATTTGTAGCCCTGGTATGGTGCTATGGGTTACTGCACTGGGCAGCAAAGTCAATTTGAACCCTAAGTTTGGTGCTTCAAGCTCACCAGCTGCTCTTCAGAAAGCCTATACAGGGTTACTATGGGAACCGACTCAATGGTACTTAACAAACAGCAACAACAATGGACAATTATTATACTGATTTTAGGAAGAAAAAACTCCGGGTCAGGTAAGCATAGTGTAGTTGGCATAAAAGGATTTGACTTAATAATGGTAACAGTAACATCCACAACTGGCATCTACAGGTAATGACCACATGCCATACAATGTTAACATACAAACCTTATTTTACCCTTAGTCTAAGACATAAGCATCACTGTTCGTATTTTACAGCCCGGTACACTGAGGCCGGTGAGTGGTGTACTCAGGTAACTGGAATCCAGAGTCCATAAAGCTAATTGCAGGTCTTCCATGTCTCCTGTGGTGATCATTTTACATTGTTGTTGAGTGCCATGGGGTCGATTCCGACCCACAGCGATCCTGTATAGGGTTTCCAAGGAGCAGCTGGTGAGCTTGAACCACCGACCTTGCAGTTCAATTGACTCTGTGGTTTGACGCATTAGCCCACAGTGCCACACCAGGACTTTATTACATGAGGTAAACTTTTGAGATGCTTAAAAATAGTTACCCAGCCACGCTTTGGAGACTTAACATATTTTTATTAAACCAATTTGGAAATGAAATAAAACTGCTTTTAATAAAAATGAGTCATAAATCTGTTTGAGGAGGGACGGTGCGTCCCTTCACACGATCAGAGGACTGTTCAGCACCACCCACACAGGTGTGACACATTCAACACGTTAAGGGGCGACAAGGGGGGTCAGGTGGCTAACAAAGTACGTCTGTATGGCTGAGAGGTCAAGATGGGTAAATAAATGAAAATCATGTAAGTCCTCTAGGACGGTAGATCTGGTCCTGCCTACATCTCATCCTTCTCCTATGAGTCTAGACACATCACAGATAAAAGCTTCTCAAGCAAAGGAAAGGGTGGCAGAAATCCAGTCCCCCACCCCACCTCCCCAAATACAGAAAAGTCATTTAGCAGAAAGACTGAATGAGGCGCTGGAGGACAAGCACTATACTGCTAACCTCAAGAGGTTCAAACCCACCAGCTGCTCCTCGGAAACCCTATACAGGGTCGCTATGAGTCGGCACTGACCTGACAGCACTTAGTAACAACAACAACAAGAATACTAATACTGAAAATTAACCAGTGTAACAGGGTAGCTCACTTCACAATTACAGTATTAGTTCTTGTGTTTTGACCTTCTTGATAACCTGAGCACAACAAACCAGAAAGTGTCCTCAGTCGGGTCCCAGGTGAATTGAAACAGTTGGTATGAAGTCAGTTCTGACTCACAAACATCCCATGTGTGTTGGAGTAGAACCATGCCCGTGCCCCCACCCTGTAGGAATTTTAATGGCTGATTTTTTTGAAGTAGATCACCATAACTTTCTTACGAGGTGACTCTGGGTAGGCTCGAACCTACAACCTTTTCATTAGCAGCACAGTGTGCTATCATTTACACCACCCAGGGAGGTCTGGTTAGGGCACAGTCAAATCTCTACTGATGAACTGAACAGTCTCATGGTGTTTCGGTTTACGTTTCTCTAGTAGAACTAAATTTTGTCACAATGTGCAGATGTTTAAGCTTTATTATCAATATGGTTCACATTTTAGGCTATGAAAAGTATATGCAATTAAACCTATTATGTGCATAAAAAGTTCTAATAATAAAAAGAGAGACTCAAGGCATAGTAGTTGTTTGTTTAAGGAAAAGAAAAATGTTTAATGTATAGAGCGTTGAATACTGAAGGAAAATTAACTGAAAATAAACAACCAATGCGTTATAAAAACATGAGTTAACTGAGGTAGTTAATGTCAGTTAAATGGCAACTGATTCATTACAACCAGTGTTTCAAAGTGTCAGTTAAATATGAGCAGACAGTGCTTGCAATTAAGAGTTTAAAGATTTCTTTCTTCCAGATTCATATACTGTCTTTCAAAAATGAACACTATTCTCTGAATCAAAAACTTAGAATTCCCCTTTCCACTCTGTATATAAGCATTTATTCTAAATTAACAGATTAATCCTAGAAAGAAGCCATCTAAAAAGTATCCTCAAAGTCAGATCACTTGAGGGATTTTTACAGAACCACTTCCCCTTGGTGTCCCTGCTCTTCAAGAACCGCTGTAAAATACGTATGTGATAGTCTGTGCTTAACAGCCCCAGTCATAAAGGGCCCCCAAATGTTCTGTAACACATGGAAGCTGTATTTTCATAGGCACTTTGAAAAAATAAAGCACCGCTTAACGATACCCATTGTTATGAATGAAAGTCTTCACCCACAAAAGGAACATGTCTTTCTGAAACAAGCCCCTCTGGGTCCTGACTTCTTTCAGGGTTTACATTGGAGCTTCATCCGTGTGATCTCTCCAGAGCCCCTGATCCAGCTGGCATTTCACCCGCTGCCTCCCACCCAAAGCATGGAGAGATCAGATCTGCTTGGCCCCACTCTGTCTCTCTGTTTTCTAGTCACATCGAGTCATTGCCACACATCCTTCCACATTTCACAATCACCTTCAATTCCTAACGAGCCAGCAGGCCCAAACAGGTCTCAGGGTGAGTCTAAACTCCACAGCGGCACTGGGGGCATTTCTCACTTGTTCAGAATGCCCTTTCATCTCCTGTAATGCTGTCAGCTACCTTGCAATAGGAGTATCAGAGCACAAAAACAGGCACCTGGAAATCATGAGGAGGTAAGACACTTAAGTTGAAACCATAAATCTTGAAACCATCCAGGGGATCTACCAAGAGAAAAGTGCTCCAAGGGTTATCAATGGCCTCAGCTTCCTGGCTCTCTACCGAGTTAATATGGTTTATATAATCCAGAAAGCTCCAGATTACCAGCTGCCCCTCTGCATCACTGTAGCCGAAAATCCAGAAGATGAAGGAAATGTTGCAGCTGGGTACCAGGAAGCTCAGGACTCACCAGGTGGGTGGCTTGTGAAAGGGTAACGGAGAGAGAATTCAACACTGAGATGATCTATGATGTTCCCTCCCCAGGCCAGCTCAGAATGCTGCCAGACCTTAGCTTCACCCACCATCTCTCCAAACAGAGGACAATAAGTGCTTTCAGGAAAAAATAAACTTCAAAAAAAAAGATCTTCACTTATCAACACAAGGATGTCCAGATAGAAAGGCTGCTGGGGACATGGTGGACCTAAGAGATACGCCTACTTGTGGTGCAATGGGTTGCTTTGACATGGCGCTGCCACCAAAAGATTACTTAGGACTATGCAGATGAGGAGCTTGTGGCCCACCAGGGTCATTGGGCAGCTTGCTAATAATATAAACAACGTGCGGTACTACCCTTGTGGCGGTGAGAGTGGTGGTTAAGTGCTGTTGAGTCGGTTCTGACTCATAGCGACCCTCCACAGGGTTTCCAAGCAGGGCTGGTGAGTTTGAACCACCAGCATTGGGGTTAGCAGTCCAGTGCTTATGCTACAGCATCACACCCTACAAATAAGGTGCAAGGAACCCGAAGAGGTGAGTGGTCCGCTCTGTTGTCCTGTGAGGCTGATGATAAGCCACCCCCCGGAAGGAAGAAGGGACCTGACAACCACCAAGAAGAAGAAGACTGGGAACGGAGCACATCCTCTGGACCTGGGTTCCTGCTCTGAGGACTCCCAAGGCCCCCCAAGACCCAGGAGGCAGGGAAAGAGCTGGAATACTGGAGACAGTGGTGGGTTTCCCGGCCCGTGGAGCAATAAAACTGAGCACTTCTGGGCACCTGGTGGCGCTAGGCTTGCCAATCCAGGGAACAAAAGAGCTCAGCACGAGAGCACCTTAGGGCTGAGGCTTACTGGCTGAATGGAGCACTTATTAGAGCTTGAGAGTTTTCTAACACCCGCCCCTGTGCAGGGTAGAGAGAGACAAGGTTAGCCCAAGAAGCCCATGGGGCTGAAGACCAGGGAAAGGCTGGGAACAATCTGCCCTGATCAAAGAACTATCTCCTGAGTCATTTCTGGTCAGGAATTTATAACCTGTTACTTCACTAACAGGGGTGGTGCTGTAGGATAAGCACTCCACCGCAGGGTCAGTTTGAGCCACAAGGTCAGAGATTCAAACTCACGAGGCACTGCTGGAAAACCCTATACTGGGTTGCTAAGAGTCAGAACCGACTCGACGGCACTTAACAACAACGATGACAACGTTTCCCCTGATAAAGTCCACAATCATGAGTATTGTCTGTGAGTTCTGCATGACCACTGCAATTAAATACTGAACTTGACAGAAAAGTACTGAGTGCCGTGGGAGCAACGGCTGGGGTGAGAATTGGGAAGAAGGCTGGAGGCACGTCTGCCCTCTGCTTCCTAAGGACTGGCCTTGGATGGAGACCGATGGTGATTCTCTCTCCTCTCGTGAAGCCAGAGCTCAGACATTCTTACACTACTTCTTCCTATCCTGGCTCACACAAAGCTTCCACCATAAAGACGTGCCAACTGACAACGTTCTCACATATGCAAGCAAGCCCCAGACATACTAAAAATTACAAAAAGAAAGATACTGAGAGGAAAAGAACATTAAAAATGAAACAAAATTTTTCATCTCAAGAGAGAAAAAAAAGAAATAATGTATCCAACAAGTAAATTAAGTTACAAAAGGGAACAAACTATAAAGCGAGACACTCAGAAATAACAAAATACATAAAAGACTTCAGTAGTCATGTTGGAAGAAAAAGTTGAAGTTATTTCCCAGGTAGCAGAAAACAATAAAGGGATGAAAAAATTAGTAAAGAAAAGATCCATCAATTCAGTATAACCAATGTCCAATCAACAGTCACTCCAAAATGAAAGAGAAGATACAGGGAGAGGGAAAAAATAAAAAAGATAGGGTAATTGGCCACGAATGAAAAAACAGTACACATGTATATATCCTGCACAACAAGGGGCAGATAAGACCTTTAGAAACACATATCATTATTTTAGAACATTATGGATGAACATCCTAGGAGTTCCCAGGGGCATGGGGGTGTAGTCACCTATAAAGAAAGGGTCAATCATAAAGGTGGCATCTAATTTATCCAAAGTCAACATTAAATGTTTGAAGACAGGAACATGAGAAGTCAGGATGTTTTACCTTGAGAATTCGTTAGGGAAAACTATTCCATTCTAGATTGCTATATCTTGTCAAACATTCTATTTAAATATAAGGGTACAGTAAAGGTGGTTTAAAAAAATTAAAAAATAAAGTCTCAACCTGCCCCGCCCCCCAAAAAAAACCCCAAAAACCTGAGGGGTATGACAGAATGAAAAACTTGTCACAGAACTGGTGCAAGGTATAGGAAGACCCAGTTAGATGTTCAAAGAAAGCAAAGTATGTTTGTTTGTTTTTTGAAACAGAGGTGATTATTTACTCCAGTCAAAATTAAAGTCACACAAGACAGCAAATGTGATTACAGTACAGTACCATCGCTTAGCTTAGTGCTGAACCATGCTTAAAAAGACACACTAATGAAAACAGTACTAAGGTCTTAACCAAAGGTTAAGAAATGGTTACTAGGAGGATGAGGAGGACAGGGAAAAACTAGCTAGAATCGTCATCTCACAATGCCAAATCTAAGAAGTGACCAGATAGTACAGATTGATGCCTGCACCTGTATGCGTGAACATCTGACAAAGAAATGTGTAAAAGGAAGTCAACGTCTGTGGATTCTGTTGTCCTGGAGTTGTCTGTGACTCAAGGTCGACACAAACCCTGAATGGCCCAGCGCATGGCCAAGACTGTTGGTAAGGGTACATTGATTCTTTTATTCCCTATAGTTACTGGTTTCTACATTTTGTTTGTTTTTGAAAGTTTTACAAATAAAAATTCCTACAGAGTACTTTCTGGAGGATTACCTGTGTTATCAATTAATTTTAGAGGAAAGGGATACATATGTTTTGGTTTTATTTCCTAATGCTTGATCCTATAAACCTAGCATGAAGAAAGGCAGTTTTATCTGAATGAATCAGTTCATTCCTAAATCAGCCATTTAGGCCTTAAATGCCCAGAACTGCAAAGTCAGTTTGAACCACAAGGCTGGTGTTCAAGCTCACCAGTCGCTCCTTGGAAACACTATACAGGGTCAACATGGGTCGATGGCACTTAACAACAACAGGCCTTAAATACTCCCTTAGTTCTCCACTTTAGAACCACCCCTCAAAACACCAAACATAAAAACATAAATAAAAGTAAATCATCTATCCTGTCCTAGGTAATGTGTAATGAGTTGGCAGTCTTAGAGAGAGAGACTCACTCCAGGCCACCGAACAGTCAGAAGAGCACTGTAAAGTGTTATCAGTCACAGCCGACGACAGGGGAGGATGCTTGCTAGAAGGCTCAAGGCACTGCATGCCTGTTCCATTTTAAGTCATGAATAAAAACAAGCACACAAAAACAGCAGTGTCTACACTGATCAGCAAGCATCAAAATAAATACCAGAACCATTTACCAGGAAATTGTTTCTTCCAATGAATGAAAATGATTTAAGTCCTGGGATCCTCCTTAAAGTAGCAAAAAGGGTTCTCTCTAAAAATATAAACCATGATCTTTGTGTTCTTATATATGTCAAGGGTTCTTCCTAACTTCACGTTAAAGTCTAAGTTGATATGTATATTGAAAACGACGGTCCCTTTGCCAACCTGCCAGTGTCCAGGGCTGCCTGTTTCACTCCACCATCTGAGCAGTCCTCTTTAGAGCTCCAACAGCATCTGAGCTAAGAGAGCAGAGTGCAGACCCAGGGCACTGTTTTGGGGTTTGCCTTTGCCAGTGAAATTCGACCTCTCCTACAGAAAAGGACTCTGTATTTCACCTGCCTCCCTGGTAATCAACACTCCCTCACACCCAGAGTTCCTTCCCAAATGCACTCATCAAATTACAACAGTATGATTAAGGATCTGTGCAGTACCAGAAATCCCGACACCTGCCTGATGGGAAATACTAATCTTTTATAGATACTTTCTTTAGGGTCTTTTAACTCGGGTGATGCAAAAGAAAGGTCACGCTGCAATCAATATTTAAAAGGTCCAAATGACTAAAAAGTATCTGCAAAGATACTTTGTTTCCCCACACCATACAAATACCACTTTTGCAAAGCCGTGGAAAAGTGGGCTAGCCCATGTTTGTATTTCATGCAAATCCCCAATGTTCCTGGACCAATGCCAAGCTCCCGTGCGGGTGGAGCAGGCACTAATCTCCAATACCTTTGGCAGCAAAGACAATGAGCGGCATCATGCTGCCCTCCCTGTCTCCCGCACCTGTCAGCAGGGCAGGTAATATCTCCCCGTGGAGGATGTGAGGGTTTATGGCTGAGTCAGTGTGCCAAGCTGCATGCTCCATGTCAGGGACACAGGAGCCACAGAAACCTGACCTAGAAAGGATAAAAGTTTCCAACCTGGATGCTCAGCAGTTGCTGCAGATCTGTATTTCATTATTATGTGATAAAGTACAGATGAGTATTGTCTTTACAAAAGGGGGAAAATTCTGTATTATGAATTCTCAAATGACAGTGTTATTTATGGGTTTGTCATCAGATAAATAATGGAAACCATAATGGCAAAACTACAATATACAAAAAAGGGGGGTATAGTTCTTAAACCTCTATTAGGTAAACACTACTACTGCTTTCAGGATTATTCATTTTACAAACAGAAATATAGGCATCGGAAGCACACTGAAATCATCTTGTGTTCATTAAGAAATTCAACAGCATTAAAATGAATTAATTACTTCCAGCTTACACAAGTGCAAGTGTATTCTCTCTCATGTGCACTTTAAGTCAGTTGTCATTTGGATAGAAACTAGGTGAGAATTTTTTAGGATAGGTTTGTGACTGCTTTCAGAAGGATGGCTGAAAAAAATGCAGCTAAAAGAGTGATATATCACATTTAAAAATGTCCTAGTGTGGCGCTGTAGGATCAACACTAGGCTGCAAACTACAGGGTCGGCAGTTCAAACTCACCAGCTGCTCCTCAGAAACGCTATACAGGGTCATTATGAGTCGGAACTGACTTGCTGGCCCCTACCAACAACAACAATTAGAAGGTAAGAAACACAAGGACTCTATACCTGTGAATTTCACAAGGTCTGCGGTTCAAGCCCACCAGCCACTCCAAGGGAGATGATTTGAAAAGCCTAGGAAACCCTATACAATGTTGCTATAAGTTGAAACCAATTCGACAGCACTTTAACAATGAATTAGAAAGCAAAAGTTAAGATATTCCAAAAAAGCTAGCTTTTTTTTACACCAATGAAATGCAAATACTAATTTATCTTTTTTGTATAGTAAGGAAGATACTGCCACCATATAACGAAATACAATTTTAAGCAAATGTCCACTCAAGAAAACAGTACAACTAACTTGTTACATAACAAACAACAATACCTAATAATTTGCATCAAACACAAAGGTTTTTCTTGGGGGTGACAGACTGTACACCATCTTCTGGAAGCCCTATGAGTGCTCCACATTTCCTTAGTAAAAACTACACTTAAACACTTGTAGTCTTTAACTTTTTATTCACATCTTCTCATGGATTCTAAACATCTTCTGCGATGCTCATCGTCGCTCGTCTGGCTTCCCGTAGGTGCGCCTTAGATGGCCATGCATGAACTTTGAAATCCCAGACGCCACTCATCAAAGTGGACGTAAAACATTATCCTTGGACTATAGTATCTCAATTGACCATGGTGTCCCCTGAGACTAGGGTCCTGAGTCGCTAGGCCCAGAAAAATTGCTGTAAGATGTTTGATAAAACCTAAGACGTTTTCATCATTTGTCCACTAACTTTGGAGCCCTGATAGCGTAGTGGTTATGCATCAGGCTGCTAACTTCAAGGTCAGCAGTTTGAGTCCACCAGGTGCTCCACAGGAGAAAGATGAGGTTTTCTACTCGCATAAAGATCTATAGCCTCTGAAACCCAATACAAGGCCGCAGTGAGTCGGAACCGACTTGATAGCACACCACCACAGTACTCCACTAAACTGATAGTTGTGTTTGCAGCAAAGGCAAATAACCATGTACAATATCCTCTTTCAAACTGACATATTTGTGGGTACACGAACACTCTTCTGTTCATACCAATTCAGCCAATGTCTTTGTCCAGGTCTGTCCATGTATCTACCTGCAAAACACTGTTCCAAGGTTGTGTATAGATCACTATTTACCTCTAACTCCTTTAGTCCTTGCATACCACCCTGTGTCTTCACCTGTCTTCATCATTCTTCGGCCACCCTCCCTTTTCTTGTATATTACTCTCCACCGCTTCCTTGTTAGTTAACAGGTTTCTATCCCCTAGTCAGTGAATTATTCTCCTTTCTCTCCTATCACTCCTGGTAACCAAAAAAAAAGGCTGTTTCTTTTTGTAGGAAAACCTTTTCTTGAGCCTTTACAACAGTGGCCTCATACAATATTTGTCCTTTTGTGACTGATGACTTTCACTTAGCATCTTGTCTTCCAGGTTCACCAATGTAATGAGATGTTTTGCAGGTTATTCTTCAGCCTTGCATTATATTCCATTGTGCGTAAGTACCAAAGTGTGTTTATCCGCTTTTCCATGGTGGGCTTTTAGGTTGTTTCCATCTATTTGTTATTATGAATAGTGTTGCAATGACTGGTGTGCATAATTAAACTAAAGTCTTGTTATTGGTCTTAAGTGCTGCTGAGTTTGTTCCGGCTCATAGCAATGCTGTATATGGTTTCCCAGGAGCTGCTGGTGGCTTGAACCACCAGCCTTGAGGCCAGCATTCCAGGGCTTATCCTACAATAGTAGGACTCCAACCATTGCCTAGTATAGCACTGTGCTTACATAGTATAACTGAAGGGCTGACAAAACTCATGGAAGAAATACATATTCTCCCCACAACAAATATTTTTTTAAAAAATGGATATGTTTCTCTATCTTTAAAGTCTATTATTCCTGTGTTCATTTCCAGAGGGAGTCACAAGGCAGCATTTACCCTACAAACTGGATTTAAGAAACAAAAAAAGCAACTATACAAAGTATATAACAATTTCAAGACATCGAACATTAAGTACCAAGGGCTATGGTCCCTGGGTGGCAAGAAATAAGCAAGATGAACCTTCTGATGCCTTACTGAGTGGCACGAAGTTTCCAGGCTCCAGTTGCCAAGGTGGATTTGGGAGTCCAAAGAGGCCACGAGGGCCAGAGTTCTCAGAGCAGGGAAAGCTCACAGAGAGAGTCCTCCCAGAGTTCTCAGAGCAAGAGAAAGCTCACAGAGAGAGTCCTCCCAGAGTTCTCAGAGCAGGAGAAAGCTCACAGAGAGAGTCCTCCCAGAGTTCTCAGAGCAGGAGAAAGCTCACAGAGGGAGTC
>NW_006408635.1:5924277-5937306 GCF_000296735.1 Chrysochloris asiatica | reverse complement strand
CCCCAGGAGTATTCAGAAGACTGAAGATCAGCCAAGAATGCGGTAACACACTGTGAGTGGAGCAAGAAGTATCTGGAAGAGTTCCCACTCCCACCAGACAGAGAAAATGGTTCTGTCCACAAAGTGGGACGAAACTAGTGACTACACTCTACCCTGATTCTGCCCAATACAGCTCCACAGTAAAGTACGATCCAACAGAACCAAGCTCTCTCCCAAGTGACACACCAGAGGTCCTACAACAAAACTCAAGGCTGTTTACGGGAATAAGAAAGTCTACCGCACTCGACAAAGTATAATTCATGATGTCTGGCATCCAAATAAAAAATGAACAGGCTTGCAAAGAAGTAGGAGAATATAACCTAGAAAAAAAGAGAAAAATCCATTAGAAAAACTCATGAAGAAAGGTCAAAGATGAGGCAACTAGTAGACAAAAACACCATAAGTTATTACAACTACATCCTGTATGTTCAAGCAGGTAAAGAAAAGAATGAAGTAGAGATGTAGAGGCTGAATAAAATAACCTACTCTGAACGTCTAGAGATGGAATTACAACGTATTGGCTAAAAAATACACAAGGTAGAGTTAATGGCAGAGTAAACACTGCAGTAGACTAGGAGCCTGAATGGAAGAAATAGCACAGATGGAAAAAATATACAGAGAAAAAGAGACTTTGAGGGTTCTAACATACATGTAATTGGAATCACAAGAAAAGAAGGGGCTGGGTGGGTGGCTTAAACTCAAAAAGTATTTGAAAAGGAGATGGCTGAAAATGTGTCAAATTTTATGAAAATGGTAAATCCACAGATACCAAAAGGTCAATAAACCCCAAGCAAAAGACACACAAAGAGAACTATGCTAAGGTATGTTGTTGTTGTTGTTGTTAAGTACCACCGTGGAGTCGGTTCTGACTCATAGTGACCCTGCACAAGGTTTCCGAGGCTGTACATCTTTACAGGAGCAGAACACCTCATCTTTCTCCTGTGGAACCGCTGGTAGTTTCGAACCGCTGACCTTAAGGTTCGCAGCCCGATTCGTAACCACTACGCTACCAGAGCTATAGTATACTCAAATTGGTTAAAATTGATGACCAAGAGAAAATCCTAAAAAGAGTCAGGGAAAAAAACGATGCATCACATCAAGAACAAAAATCAGAGATTTCTTGTCAGAAACCATGAAATTTAAAAACAGTGACACAATGTCTCTGAAGTACTCAAGGAAAGATGCTATTATCCTTTTACATCTAGTGAAAATATCTTTCAAATCCCAAAAATCAAATCTACTGTTATCCACAACGACCTTATATAGGGTTTCTGATACTATAAATCTCTACAAGAGCACACACAGCCTCATCTTCCTCCCGCAGAGCCAGCTAGTGAGTTAGAACTGCTGGCTTGCAGTTAGCAGTCCAGTGCTTATCCTACAGCACCACCCTCCTTTATCCTTCAAAAGTGATGATGTATCTCACCCCAAAACAACAACTGGTTTTTTAAATTGGCTTCAGAAAAACAAAAGTAACATAAAACTCAATAAAAAGACAAATAATCCAATTTAAACATGGTCAGCGATCTGAATAAACATGATTGCATCAGCGCAGATGTACAAATGGCCAATAAGCACAGGAAAATGTGCTCAATATTATTATTGTTGTTGTTAGGTGCCATCGAGTCAGTACAGACCCATAGCGACCTTATGCACAGCAGGACTAAACACTGTCCGATCCTGGGCCAAGTTCACTACTGTGACAACACTTGAGTCCATCGATGCTGCCACTTGGCCAATCCATCTCGTTGGGGGTCTTCCCTCTTTTTCTCTTACCCTCCACCTTACCTAACATGATATCCTCCAGTGACTGGTCCCTCCTGACAATACGTCCAAAGTATGAGAGACAAAGTTTGGCCATCTTGGCCTTCAGGGAGCACTCTGGCTGCACTTCTTCCAAAATGGATCTATTGGTTCTTTTGGCAGCCCATGGCACTTTCAATATTCTCCTCCAACACCATAACGCAAAAGCATCATTTCTTCTATGGGTACCAGGCAAATGGAAATTAACACTCCAGCCACACCCATAACAATGGTTATAATGAAGCCAATGCTAAGTGCTGGAAGGATGTGGAGAGGGTGACTTGTCCTCACGGGCATGGGAGTGTGGTATGGTGGAGCCCCTTTGGAAAGCAGCTTGGCAACTTCTTCAAATATAAAATACATGTACACTATTTGTTGTTGGTGTTAAGTGCCGTTGAGTCAATTCCAACTCATAGTGGCCCTGCATAGGGTTTTCCAAGAAGTGGCTGGTGGGTTTGAACCACCAACCTTGTGGCTGAAACCGACCTTGTGACCTGCAACACCATGCCAGGACTCCAAATATACTATATGATCCAGCAATTCCACTCCCCAGCAATCTACCCAAGATATTAAAACTCGTGACTTGTACAAGACTTGTACATGACTGCCAATGGTTGATAGATTCACAGAATATTTTTCCCCAAAAGTAGAAACTTTTTCATAGCACTTTTTTCCCAAAAAGTGGAAACAACACAAATGTCCATCAATAGATAAGCAAAATGTAATATACACATTCAGTGCAACATTACTCAGCAAAAAAAAAAGAAAAAGAATAAAGTGCTGATACATTCTACAACATATATGAACCTGCAAAATATGCCAAATGAAGGAAGTCAAACATGCAGATCACATGCCCAGGGAGGCACATTTTTAGAGACAGAATGTAGATTAGTTGTTGTCTACAGCTGGGAGTAGGAGCTGAGAGAAAACAGCCAATGGACAGGAAGCACTACACCTTCTGAAACTCAGTCATGCGAACAGTGCTATAGTTTACTAAGATGCACAGAGAATTAGTGTTTATGGTACGTCAATTGCACCTCAATAGAGCTGTCTAAAATAGACAACAGCATACGTTTTCAGACATATAACAGGTGAAAAATAGCAATTCCATGAGTACATGTAGGGCCATTAGAAGCAAGTGTCACTGAGTCAGTTGTGGCCTATAGTGACCCAGTGTAGGGTTCCGAGGCTGTCAATCTTTGCAGGAGCAGAAAGCCTCATCTTTCTCCCACAGAGGTGAAATGCCAACCTTGTGGTCAGTAGTCCAGTGCTTACCTACAGCGCCACAGCACTCCATGTACCTCAATGTTATTTTTGTTTGTTGTCGAGTTAGTTCCAATGCACAGCAACCCTGTTTAGGGTTTCCGCAAACAGTTGGGGGATTTGAATTGTCAACCTTGTAGTTACCAGTCCAGTGCTTATTCTACAGTTCCCCACCAGGGCTCATGTACCTCAATGTTATTGTTAAGTGCCATCCAGACATGACCTTGTGTAGGGTTTCTGAGGCATGGGTGGTGGGTTTGAACCCGTTGACTTTGTGGTTAGCAGTCCAGTGCTGGCTAACTTACAGTGATACTTTAGGACTCCATGTACCTCAATAGAGCTACGTGTCTAAAATATACAGACAACAAAATATGTGTTGAGACAGTCAACAGGTGAAAACAGTAAGTACTTAAGTCCAATTATGGGATATTATAAGACACTAGAGCAATTATCTCTAAACTTGTTGTTATTGTTAAGTGCCATTGAGTTGGTTCCAACTCATTGTGACCTTGTATAGGGATGAGAGCAGAAAGGCTCATGTCCCTCATGGAGAGCAGAGCGTGGGTTCCAATTGCTGACGTAGTGGTTCTCAGTCCAGGGCTTATCCTACAGAGCCATAGACCTCCCAATCTTTAAAGTAGCTAAAGACAAATGCTGCTCATGTCTCCTGAAAAGGTAATTGCCTCTTTAAACCTAAATAAAGACAATGTATGATGGGGTTTATATTATCTAGGAATTAAACAAATAACTGTAACAACAGCAAAAAGCCCATAAGGGGAGAAACAGAAATATACTTCTTTAAAGTTCTTATGCATAGAGGTGGTGTATGGTGAGTACGTGCATGAATTCAATTTTTTATCTATATTAAGTGGTATGTTATACTACATAGGTAAGTGCTTCATGGAAACCCTCATACAAGGGTTTGCGCTGAGTCAGAACCAACTTGACGGCATTTAAGAACAACATACATAAAATGCCACTTATATATGTGTGTGCCCCACAGTAAAACTTGAAGGAAGACTATAAAGGAAAAAAACACATGGCATGTTCGCATATAACACATTCACATATATAACACTCATGTTGCATAGAGTAAACTAATGTGTAAGAGGTTTGTGAGGTTTGAAAAACAAAACAAAGCAACATAACATAAAGGTCTGTGTAACACACCCATTATTTGTGTGGAAGTGTGGTACTTTCAGAGTCATGGTATAGCACTGTAGGATAAGCACGGGCCTGGAAAGTCAGTTTAAAAATCGGCCACACCTCGGAAACCCTATACAGGGTGGCTATGAGTTGGAACAGACTCGACGACACTTAACAACAACAAAACGGTATCCTAAACTCCAAAGCAACAGTACAACACGTAACACCTATAGTTCCAAGAGACACACCCACTGAATGACCTGAATCTCCAATGTCAACAAAAGGCAAGTGGCAAGATAGAAGATTCTTACATGCACTTTTACTTAGCTTTTTAATCATTTTAATTTCACTGAACTAATCATGTACTTCCATGAAAACCTGGCAGAGAACAGCATTCGCGGTTGCTACTGTTATGTTTACAAGGCACATTTGATCCTTTCTCCATTCCAATCTCAAGTGAAATCAGAACACCTTCTCCTGTACCCCAACCATCACCCTTTAATGTACATTATCCATACTGGATTTTTTGCTAAGAAATCTATCTGACCAGCCTAACTGGGTGTGCTTTAAAGTAAGGTATGTTTAAAACACATACGAGTTCATAGTACAAAAAGAAGAAGCGTTCATAATGCTTACTTTGTGAAGAGCTATGATGTGTGAATAATAATTCTAGGACTCATATGGCTTTAGTATTTCAAGGTTTATCAATGTAAAGCACGCAGAATGTTGGGAAATCCTGAATTGGAGTTGGGCTGAACTTGTTTCTAGTAAGCATCTTTATTCAACGAATAAAAGAAGAAAATAAATAAAAAAAACATACTTTGATAGAATTAAAGTATCTACACAGTAAAAATGAAAACAATAGTACAGATTTTACCTCATCTCCTCAATATTATATTACCTCCTTTTCTCTCTCTTAAAATGCTAGACATTGCCAGTCCCCAACTAGAAGATTTTCTAGCTTACTTATGCCTTTTGGGAAACCACATCTAAAGGAGGCAAGCAAAATGTGTTTTTTTTAAGTTCTGTAAGAAAAAACTTCTCAGATAGAGAATTTCCTCACTGGGGGGTCATATAAAAACGAATGAGAATTTTTGGGGAAGATAAAATAACAAAAGATACAGATCAAAACAATCTGTTCATCAAAATCACAAATAAATATTTCAACATTTCCTCTGGGTTTCTACTCACAATAATATAATATGTCAAAAAACAATGATGAAGGAATTATTAAATAAGTGTGCTCATGTTATCAAGATAAAATGGTAAATCAAACTAAGCCAAAACTACGTGCTGTAAGGGTGGGGTTGGGGGAGGGAATCAGGGATAATCATTCAAGACAAATAAATTGATTGCGTTCCAGACTGTGGGAATAATTTGGGAGGATTAAAAATACGAACAAAATCAGAATTTCCTTTAATAATTTCATGTGCTTCTGTTGTTAGTAAGTGCTGTTGAGTTAGTTCCAACTCAGAGTGACCCTGTATAGGGTTTCCAAGGAGTGGCTGGTAGGTTTGAATCGCCAACCTAGTGTTTAGCAGTCTAGTGCTTTGCCTACAGCACCACACTAAGACTCCTCATGGGCTTCCAGCTCTGTTTAATAGCAAGAATTCTGTGATGCTTAAAAAAAAAATCAATTTCCTTTTAGATGAACACTAAAAAGTGGTTTGAGTGCATAAAAGTAAGAAGACATATGCAGGAAGATGAGCAACGGAGACACTCAATCGGCACTGGACTCCGAACCACGCTATGCCCATAAACAATCAGACACAGAATTTGAGAGCCAGAAAGTGTGTGTGAGATCACTTAGTCAGATGCCTTCTCTTGATTACATGTTCTTTAAATGTAAAAGACAGCCCCTCATACCTCTACTGCTCAGTCCAATGTGATTGCCAAAAGCTGGGTGTAGCGATTTAAATTTAAATCATTCAAATTGATACCATTTTAAATGCACTTCCTCAGTGGCACACTATCTAGTGCTCAACAGTCACACATAATAGTGCCAACTACAGGACAATGCAAAGTCTTTACAACATTTCTTACTTACAGAGTGACAATGTTAATGGGTTCTTAACAGCAATACAAAGTATCACGTTCTTTGACGATGACGATGGATGACGTTGTTGTTGTTGTTGTTGTTGTTGTTGTTAAAATCCATTCAGTGGCTCAGACTCACAGGAACCCTGAATAGGATTTCTGAGGAGAAGATGGTGGGTTTGAATTGCCAACCTTGCAGTCCAGTGCTTATCCTACAGCGCCACACCAGGAGTCTATAGTATTTCTATTTATATCCGTCAAAACTATCAATATACAAAGATGTTCCAGGAAGTTTAAAATGCCTAAAGTTTTTCATGGGTAGTTTTGTTAGAAAATGTTTTGTTTTACAAATAAGTTTGTTTGAATTTTAGACAGCCCAATTTCTAATGTCTGCAGGTTTCTCCAGCAAGATCCAGTTGAATGGCAAGGAACTGCCGGTCATTGATGTGGTCACATGAATCCCAATGTTTTACCCAGGACAGAGAGAGGGTGTACCTGAGAAGATGAGAGAGACAGGAAGAGCAGGAGACAGAAGCAGTATGTGTGTGTGTGTGTGTGTGTTGTCTTTTAATAAAGAACAACGGAAAAGAGCAGCAGGATAGACTTATAGCACTGATCTCAAACTATGACACCACATTGATGTTTGCACACCTCCCAGTCTTACACTGGTACCTTAGGAAAACATCACAGTTACAATTTCATTAAAATACACACTCCTAATTAAAAGAGTTCTAGTGTGGCATTGAAGGAACCCTGGTAGCGTAGTGGGTTACATACTGGGTTACTAACCATAAGGTCAGTAGTTCAAACTCATCACCACTCCTCAGAGATTTACAGTTCCAGAAGCTCCAGGCAAGGTCGCTGTGACTCAATGGCACACAGCAGCAGCAGGCGTAACGGGTAAAGCTGTAGGATAAGCACGTGGATTCCTAAAGGCACGTTTGGTGATTTAAGCCCAAAAGCTGTTCCTTGGAAACTCGATGCACGGTCGCTATGAGTTGGGACTGACTCGATGGCACTTAACAACAACAATTAAAGGAGATTTGGATAATTTTTTCCACCACAGAAAGGTTAAGGTTCTGGGCACAAGGTTGAAAGGTGCCATGCTGTCTGTCTCCACCCCTCAGTGTGCAGGGACACTGTGCAATCACTACCTCTCCCTGGGCTGTTACGCAGCGCCCCCACCTCAATAAAATCAAGTTATTAGCCCAGGCCATTTACTCCCTATTTCCGACTGTCAGTCTCTGGCACATCGTAAGTGCTCCATAACCGCTTGAAAACTGTCATCGTTCACTAGATAGAGATTATTATCTACAATTTCTTCTAGAATTTAGATCTTGTACTTTCCATTTAGGAATTCTGGGAGGAAATTCACATCGAGTGAAAAAATAAGTATCCATTTTTTTGAACATGTAATATGAATTTTATAGTCTAAGAGGGTTATTCTAAATAATACAGTAATAAGACCTTTTTTTTTTTTGGTTTCAGTTTTTAACCTTATAAAGGGCATATAAGGTATTACTCCAGTTTTACACCTCAATCTAATAGAAAACTAACTTTCAAAAGCACACCAACAGCAGTCTGCCTCTATGGAAGAATATATTTATCAAGCAAAATCCAATGCCATCGAGTTGATTCCAGTTCATAGCAACCTTACATAGGATTTCTGAGGCTGTAAATCTTTAAGAAAGCAGACAGACTCATATTCCTTTTGTGGAGCCGCTGGTTGGTTTGAACTGCCGACCTTGTGGTTATCAGCTCAGTGCCTAACCCACATTGCAGCTACTTTGAATGCAAAATTTGCAGTTGACTTCTGTGTACTATACAAGGGATTTTCAAAACAATCCATTATCTTTTCATTCTACTTTTCCATGGACTTTTGAAGCCCTTTCAGAAGAATGCGGGTCCTTCCTAATACCTTCCCTCTCTGTGGTCGGAAGAATTCTAAGATGACTCCCAAGATGCCTTACTCCGCTCCCACAGAGTACAGGCTAGGCCAGTCAGTAGGATGGGATAATCATGTCAGAGAGTAAGTGATGTCCCATGGCAATGGTTAGGGGATTCTACAGGTGTAATCTAGGTCCCTCCCCAGTTTATACTCTGGACTAATTAAAAGAGAGATTATGCAGCAAGGGTCTGGCCTCTTCAGGAGAGCTCTACAAAGAGGAGAAAGAATCTCTCCTGCTGGCCTCGAACAGCAATCTTCCTAGAATCCAAAGGGGCAAGGGCATGAACTGGGCTAACAGCCACAGGAGTTTGGAAAAGGACTCCCCAGAATTGAAAGGAGACCACAGCCCCAGCTGTGTCCCTGATTTCAGCCTGTGAGCCCACTAAGCTGTGGTAACCGTGGGCACAGGTGGTGGTTTAAGCCTTTGACTTTAATAGTCATTTGCTACACAGCAACAGGAATGAAGACATTACCACGCTTACCCACTGTTCACTATGCCATATATCGTGGTCAGATATTTTCTCTGAAAATACACACAGTCTTTTGGAAAAAAAACAACTCAACAAAACAAAAAATCCACCTTGTTATATTTACATATTCCCCTTCTTAAAGATCTGGGGATTGAGGCCAAACAGCATGAGACTAGACTGACTTGCCTCTCAGCATTAGTTAGCTCAGGCAGATCTTCAATCCATAAGGAGAGGAGGCTCACTTTACTGATAACACAGTGATTGAAAAGAAGTCATCTCATTTTTAGACGATCACAGAGCAAGTAAATGGCAGAAACAGGAAGAGTGGAACTCAAGTCTGCTCTCATCCAAAGCCCAAACCCTTTCCAGTGTCCAGCAATCTTTCAACTCCTATTCACTTTTGCAAAGTAGAAAGACAGACATCCCCCAAGGCTCCATCTACACTGCATGTCGGCACAGGTGAGGAAAGTGAGGTAGCTGCCATGAACCTGCCATTCCCATGCACAACCAGCCAGTGACAGAAATCAAACCCAAGGACGATCAAAGCAAGGCTGAGTGAGAACCAGGTCCGGCAGACCATGGACACTCGTTATAGCTACAAAGACCCAACTGCTGCAATTCAGCTTGAGTAAGAGTCCTGGTGTAGCACTGTAAGGTAAGAAGTGAATCACAAGGTCAGCAGTTCCAACCCGCCAGTCACTCCTTGAAAACCCTACATAGGGTCGTTATGAGTTGGAACAGATTCAAGGGCACTTAACAACAACAAGGCACAAATACACTGCTCAGTTCAACATGCATGAAGGCAATATTCACTGAGCCAGCCGCAGGCAAAAGCCACCCAACATATCTCATGGATCAGTGGGTGCATACTGGGACGAAGAGAGATACAGCAAAACAGAAGGTATGTTGGACACTGCGTCTTTTCGTTGTTTAGAAATAACTGTTCTGTATCCTAACTGGATTATCTGTTTTCAGGGATGCTGACTGACACAAAAGCTGGCAGTCTAATGAAAAATGATTACAATTATTCAGAACAAATCATTTTTAATATTGCAGCATGTAAAACATCATGGCTGACCTACAGAGCAGTTGGGATTGAAAGAGTGAAAATATATTTAAAGTGGCATAGAGTAGAATGTCAAACTGTTAAAAAAGATAAAAATCAAAAATAATGCTCTGAAGAATCTAAGCTTTGATTCTCAATACCAAATTCCACAGAACATCTATAGTCTACAAATCACTAACTGATGTAGAAAAGGTGAATATTAAGTTTCTTTACCAAGTTTGACCTTCTTTACCCTGGAATTGGCTTGTCTGATGCAAGTCAATGCAAACAGGTATTAAGAGTATAAAAAGAAACAAGACAGAAGAAAATGAAATTGAAATTACTGAGGCATCTAAGTTCCTAGACAGTGCTTTTTCTTAGAAAATCAAATATAATGCTGACGTACACCTTCAAACTTCTATTTTAATAAATGTTCTAGAATTGAAGCTCTCCCCTGGCCACATCCAGCTCATGTATTAAATTGAACACCTATAAATATAGACAATTATAAAATAAGTATCATCTGTATGAAATTTGAATAAGGTTAATTGACTTGGCTTTTGAATAATTATCTCACATAAAGCAACTGCTTTATTATTCTAAAGCTTTCCATTTTTTCAACACATCTCTTTTCAATAAAGGCAGAAAACTAGTTTTCCATGCCAGCCATGTGTATTCAGTAGCTCAAATAAACTTAATTTTGCTGCATGTTCTGAACCCAGACTACACTCATTTCTCCACCTGGGTGTCTTTAATAAACACCAGGGAGGACCAACAGCATAAATCCATTAGCACCAGTGGGCAGGACACACCCACCACCCACTTAGGTTTGGATGAAATACAATTTTAGTTGAGATTAACAGTGTTATTCTGAGTGGGGATTTGGAATAATATTGACTATTTTCTGGATAAAATTATTGGTACACACAGAGACTCTACTGAGATATTCATCACCCAGTGTCCATTGTTGAAAAAATTTACAAACTGAGTTATACTTCTCAAGCCCACCTATAAATCGAGTGAGTGAGGCCTGGAATACATTTTCCAGAAAAATACTAAACTGAGGTTAACTTTTCACCCTACAAAAAAAAAAAAAAAAAAAAAAATGTCAGGCCTCAGATTTAATATTACCAGAAGCAAATGAACCAAACAATTCTTCCCTTTGTAGCAAAACTCATTAAGCTTCATCTTGAGTACCCACAAACCTTTGGGGCTCCACTCATGTCCCATCCCTTCAACCCTGAGCAGCCAGCACAAGGCAGCATTAGCCGTAAGACAACATCCATCTGCCATTTTTGGAGATGCCGTCATATGCTCGTGGGCCCAGGTAGTTCCAAAAAAACCCTGAGGAAGAAATCTTAAGTTTTACTTTCAGCAAAGCCAACAGGTAAGTAAACTGCTCAGCTGCAGAGCTAAAAAGGGGTGGTGTTAGGATTCAAACCCATATCCAATTATTCTCAGTGGACTCTTTTCTTATAGCCATGAGAGGTGGTGAGCATTTCGAGACTGAGCTAGGTCTACAAAAGCCAAATGAGCAAAAGTAAAAGATAACTCTAGAAAATGCTTTGTGGGAGCAGTACTCTATCTCAGGGAGTCCTGGAGTGGTGCTGTGGGATAGAACGCTGAACTGCAAGGTCGTTGAAACCTCAAGGTTGGCGGTTCAAACTCACCACTGACTCCTTGGAAACCCTGTACAGGGTTGGCTATGAGTCAGAACTTGACAGCACTTAACAACAAGTCTGTCTCATAGGGTTGTTATGGCACTTTAAAGACACAACCCACCACTCCAGGGAGGAGGAGGAGGAAGAGGATAAAGGAAAAGGAGAAGAAACACTTCATTTACATGCTGCCTTCTAAGACAAAATCTCCTCCAATGAGAATTTACTTCCTGCCAAAAGGCAATGAATAACCAATTAAGGCAAGTTGTTGTTGTTGTTGTTGTTAAGTGCCATCGAGTCGGTTCCGACTCATAGCGACCCTGTACAGGGTTTCCGAGGGTGTAAATCTTTACGGGAGTAGAAAGCCTCATCTTTCTCCAGAGATCTTCTTTATTCATCTTCCCCAACTCTTTCACATCTCTGTATTATCCTTTCCCAGTCACAGATTTCTTGTCACTAATCCTGTCACTCTGGAATCCCCATTTCTTCTCATTTTTGTAAAGCAAATGTTCAATGAAGAAAATATTCAGGTATTTGTATCAATTTATAGTGTTAAGTACTAACACTGAAATACTAAAGTAACGAGCAGCATTACCA
This sequence comes from Chrysochloris asiatica, assembly GCF_000296735.1. Classification (NCBI taxonomy): domain Eukaryota; kingdom Metazoa; phylum Chordata; class Mammalia; order Afrosoricida; family Chrysochloridae; genus Chrysochloris; species Chrysochloris asiatica. Next base: position 5,925,300 of record NW_006408635.1, on the reverse strand, counting down.
GACAACAGGCTAAAATGTCCACTTTGCAGAGACAACTGTCAACAGTGTGTGGAGGGCTGGCTGTATGGGCTGGAGAGTCACAGCAGTGGCAGCCCAGGAGCCCAGCAGGCACTGGGGAAGGGCACAGGTGATTTAAAGTAACTCTGAGGCCAGCTCTGCCCTGTCCCAGGAAATAATGAACAGGGACAAACTCAGCACCCAAATTGTTACTGAAATTGGAACTTTGCATACATATACTGCAAACGCTAACTTAACCCGGGGGTGGGGGAAGGGAGGAAGATACAATCTGAAACTTAGCTAGCTCCCTATTAGATGACTCAAACTTCCTTGTGAGTCTTCCGTCTACTTTCAGAAGAATCACAACCACCAAACTGGTTCATACACTGTTGGTTTCCAAATTCAATGATAAGGCAATCTTGTAAGAAAAAATGATTTCAAATCACTCAATTCAAAAAATTAAAATTCCACTATGATGATAAAAATAATTTGCATATGTGCAAATCCATAATAGCTAATTGGAAATCGTTACATCAAAGAAATAGAGTAGATAAAGTAAGATTATTGTATTTTAAATAGCATTGAAGCAAATTTCACGTACCAAATTCACACATATACACACATTCTCTCCTCCCTCTTCTCTCTTTCTAGTGCATTACTCATGTTGTTGTTGTGATGTGCCGCCGAGTTGGTTCCAATTCACAGTGACCCTGCATTAGGTTTCCAAAGAGCAGCTGGTGGGTTTGAACAGCCAGCCTTGCAGTTCAAACTGACCTTGTGGTCAAATGCTTATCCATCACTCATGGAACAGGAGAAATCGGTCAACAGAGGAGCTTATCAGAAGCCTTTAAATCCACTTCCAAATTAACACTTACACTGATGGGTGACTAGGAGCTCTAGTAACGTAATGGTTATGAATCGGGCTGCGAACCGCAAGCTCAGCAGTTTGAAACTACCAGCTGCTCCGCAGGAGAAAGATGAGGCTTTCTGCTCCCATAAAGATTTACAGCCTCGGAAACCCTGTTC
>NW_006408635.1:5902601-5923627 GCF_000296735.1 Chrysochloris asiatica | reverse complement strand
CTCATTTCAGCCCAGGTAAAGTACATGCCTATGTAATATGCATGTGCAGGACTCCAATTTTGCTTTTCCATCCCAGAAATGCTGAATCAGAATGTACATTTTTTTTTTTTTTTGGAGGTACACACTTTTAAGTTTTTATTTTAGGTGTATCAGAAACCGATAAATCTGTGGCAATCACTCTGGATGGGAAAATGCATAAAATACATATACCTTTGTTTCATAATAAATAAACGTGTAGCATAATATAGTATAAACTACCATGGAAAAAGTTGGATAAATAAAACAACTCATTACAAATCAGGAATATTTTGTTCTAAGTTTACAATACATAAATTATCCCCCCCACCCCAAAAAAGTTCATACCTTGTTTTGTCTATTTGAAAGAACTTTGAAAGTGAATATGAAAATCAAATAAACTTTTAAAATGTAAAATTACTTTATATTCAAGTTTTATGGTCTTTATAAAAGAGGGTCTGTATGATTGGTATTTACCATAACAATCTGAAGACAACATTTAAAGGCTTTCACAGTGACAGTGCCATGCACTGTTCTAGCAATATAGCTATAGACTATAATCTCATCAACACAATGCAAAAAACACATGCAGGAAGAGTACTGGTTTTCACATTACACTGTTCATTCAAGTAAGCTTAGAAATATTATTTTCCTCTTTCCTTTTTTTTTTTTTTTTAAAAAAAAATACAGAATGTACATTTTCAAAAAATCCTCAAGTGATTCTTCTTCATCCCCAGGTGGTTCTTATAGACACCTGGGGATCTTGTAGATTCGATCAGCATTATCTGCAATAGAAGCTGAATTAACTACGTTTGAAATCCTCTATGTGTATATATAATTTGTATCTAGAAATACCTATCTTCAAACATTGAAAAGTGAAGGTACATTTTGAGAGATAGTAAGAATATTATAGTCCCTTCAAAGCCCCCTCACCGCAAAACTGTGCTTAATTGCTCCAATAATAACTAAAAATACAATTAAAGACAATTCAAAATGAAGACAACATTACCATCTGAACAAAGAGCAAAAGCAGAGAAAAAGGAAATGGACTAAGTTATTGGAGGATCTCGAAAAAGAGGCTTTTAAAATCTTGTTTTCTAATAACTTTTCCTCAAAACTGAAACAACTACGTCTAAGTGTTTATACTACCAAAGTAAGAAGATTAGCCAAATTTAACAGTATGCCCTCTTAAAACTTGGCATACTGTAGACAGCAGTATACCATTAAAGTATTATCTGCCCACTCTAGAGTTTTAATGTAAATTTCAAGTTAAGCAAGAAGTAAGTAAGTACAGTTTTACTGGCTGTAAGTCTATCTTGTTTAAGAATAAATGAATAGTACATAGTGATGCAGATTTGCCCCACTGACTGGAAAGAGATCAGTTCTGTGTCTCCTAAATATCTTAGTTGTAGTGGTCTCTGCTGAGGCCAATCAGAAAGCTCCCCTTTCACCTGGGACTGCAGAGCCAGGAAGTTAAACTAAAGCACTGATAAAGAGAGAAAACCCCCTAACAATGAAAACATCTGCCTCCAGCCTAAAACAAGATGAAATAAGCCCAGTGCGATGATTCACAGAATTTGAATCAGAGTTGTTGTTGTTGTTGTTGGTAAGTACTGCGATGTCCATTCCAACTCATAGTGACCCTACACAAGGTCTCCGAAGCTGCAAATCTTTATGGGAGCAGAAAGCCTCATCGTTTTCCCACAGCACAGCTGGTAGTTTCAAACTGCCAACCTTGAGGTTAGCAGCCCGACTCGTAATCACTACGCTACCAGAGTTCCTTATAACAGGATTAATAGTTAATTTTTATGATCGGCTATACAGTCCTATTGTACACCTAATACTTTTAGATAATCAAGCTAACAACAACAACAAACATTTGTTAACAAATTCTATGCCCTCCTCCCCCCAAAAACATTCTTTTTGTTGTGTGCCATGGAGTTGGTTATAATGCATAGTAAACCTATATAGGATTTCCAAGAGCAACTGGTAGGTTTGAACTGCTGGCCTTGCAATTAGCAGTCCAGTGCTTGTCCTATAGCACCACACCACTGAACCAGGTATATGATTCTACATTTGGTTCCAAAGTTTCAAAACTAAAAAGAGGCTAGCCAAGGGCATTCTCTGGAGTCCTGGTGTGGCGCTATGAGTTAATGCGCTGGACTGCAAAGCCAGTTTGAACTGCAAGATCGGCGGTTCAAGCTCACCAGGTGCTCCTTGGAAACCCTATACAGGGTCACTATGGGTCAGAACCGACTTAACAGCACTTAACAACAACAATAACAACAAAAGGTATTCTGGGACTTCTGTGGCACTGTAGGATCAGCACTGGACTGCAGACCACAAGATCAGCAGTTCAAACCACCCAGCTGCTCCATGGAAAGCCTGCACAAGATCACTGAGAGTCAGAACTGACTCTAAGGCACTTCACAACAACAAAGGTATTCTGCATTTATATTTGTATAGTTGTCTTGAGTAAATCTAACTCATGGCGACCCATGTGGAAAGAGTGTAGAACTGCACTCCACAGACTTTCTGAAAGCAGACAGCCAGGCCTTTCCTCACACAGTCACACAGAATTCTTTGTATTTACTACTCACCCTTGGAAACCCTATACAGGGTCGCTATGGGTCGGAACCGACTCGATGGCACATAACAACAACAACAACAACTCAGAATTAAAAAAAATATCAAGTGTAATTTTGAACACTGAAGATTAATTTCCACTGTATGCTCCCAATCATTCAATATGATGGCGGTGGTTGCTGCCTTTGGATGGGTTACAACAGCCAACCTTTCAGCAGGCAGTCAAGTGCTTAACAGTTTGTGCCACCCAGGGATGCCTAATATTTCTATTATAATAAGTTTTCCTCTAAATTAAAACCATTATTTGTATTTTCCACTTATCTTTGTTCTAAGCTCCCTAACAACTTCAAATGCATATTTGGGGGCTGAAGTATACATTTAACCCTGGCTAAATTATCAACAGTGATTCTTCTGAAATGTTACACCCTTACATTTTCCATATTATTAAGACAAAGTAGAGGGAAAATGAGCCAAAAAAGAAAAAAGAACTACAGAGGGGAAGGCATCATGATGAAAAGAAAACACCTGTCTCGTATTTTTAATACCGGAGAATCTTCATAAAATTTAGGAAATCAAATGAAACGTGCATCCATGTTCAATAGCAGAATCAGCAAAGTAATGACAGGGAAAGCCCTATCGAGCTGTGTTATTGCTTTAAACCTGGATATAAACTTGTGTAAAAAATGAAAATAAACTCTTGATGCCAGCTGCTTTATGTAAAAGAAAGAAAGAAAAAAACAGAGAGAAATAAGTGAAGTGAATTTAAATCTGCTGATAACCAATGTCTACCACATGGGGAATAAAATAAGCATGTAGCTGGATATTCAATGAAAAAATAACTGTTATGAAATATTCATTTCAAAAGTAATTAAGTCTTGCAATTGAAAAAGCTAACCTTTCACAACACAAAATCATCATGCAGCTTCGAGATTAACACATTCTTATGTCCTCTGGTGCTTATTACAATTTATTTAGCTCCTCATCTACATTGATACTCAATTGTTTATGTATTTTTCCTTCCCTACAAGCTAAAGAAAGAACCATTCAAAGATGATCATCCCCATATTAGTGAAACAAAATCTTTATAGACGCTATAAAATACAACCAGAGTAAACCTCCGTATACATATGAAAGATAAAATCTTTTCAAATAAGAGTACCCCTACCTTCAACTGAGGTTAAACTGTCAAAAAGAAATAACAAGGGAGGTAGTTTTAAAAGACACATTCTCTAATAAAATCAATAATTTAGAACTATCATTTTCATACACACACACACATTCTATGGTCTGAGTAAGTACATACAATGATACTAACTGAGAATTTTAAACCACAAATCTCTCAAATGATCCTCCTTTAATTTTCCTTACACAGAATATCAAATGAGTAGTCTTGGCGCATAGCATTTTGGGGCTTTTCGTCAGGGGAAGAAATTAGCAGGATTTTAGGCTTCAGTGGCCAAAAGAGACTATTAGCTTCCGCTTGGTTATTAGCTGGATAAGCAGACTGGTCTCTGAAGTGTCACCAACAGATACCAATAAATTCTCAAAATGACACTTAGCACCTGCTTTTCTGATGTCAGAGAACAGCTGACTCAGCATCTGTGGTAGATCCACTCAAGTCACACAGCGCTGATGTCAAAGGAGACTTGACAGTTGAGAACTGAGGAAGCCAGAGGTCCGGAGATGCGTTAATAAGACCCACAGCTGAGGCCACACCAACGCAGGGCCTGTTGCAGGAGGGCTGGCAGTTCATGCTCCCAGTGCCAGGCACCATCTTCATCATGGCTTCAAAGAAGAACAGAAGGGATGGAGAAACTGAAGCCAATGGGTGGCGGGCAAGGGATTGTCATCCAAGTGCTATCAACCAGCTTCTTGTCCTAATTGTTGATGTAGTTGTTAAGTGACATCAAATCAGTCTGATCCATAGCGAATCTCTATAGGGTTCCTGAGAAACAGCTGGTGGGTTTGAACTGTTGACCTTGTGGTTTTTGCAGTCCAGTGCTGACCCCACAGCACCACACCAGAAGCCCATCTGTCCTAAGTAACAAGCATGTATTTATGCTAAAGGAAAAGGGAGCAAGAAACCCAGATCACAGCCACGCAGAGCCCAAACTAAAGACTATTATCCACTCTCCGCCCCAACTCCATACACATTAACAATTTCTGTTTTGCAAGACAAACATTATGTAATTTCTGTAAACAAGGACAATCTCAAATAAACACTCCAAGAAGAAAAATATATTTTGTTTTGAGAAGACTTGTTTGTTTATTAAACAAACTGAGAAAGTCTTCAATGGTTTTGAAGTTTTTTTCCCTCACACAGAATTATTTGTATTTACTACTCAGAATTAAAAAAAAAAATCAAGTGTAATTTTGAACAGTGAAGATTAATTTCCACTGTATGCTCCCCAATCATTTAATATGATAGCGGTGGTTACTGTCAAGTTGGTTTCAACTCATAGCAACCCTACAGAAAGATTCCAAGGAGTGGCTAGGGGTTTGAACCACCAATCTTGTAGTTAACAGTCCAGTGCTTACTCTACAGCACCACGCCAGCACTCTATATGTCATCATCAGGTTATAAAGCAGAACATTGGATACGACCCTGCTGTTCTAAAAGAAATTATCAGTGAAAATATGCAGAAGAGAAAAAAATGTAAGATACACAAAATGATACTCTCAATTTTCACAATGAATATATGTTTATTATGTGATCCGAACATCCAATAAAGCTATTTTTAAAAAGAGGAAAGTCTTATCACTATGCAGCAGACATTGTCCCTATTTCTAAATCTACATTCCATACTGGATGCAAGGACACAAAACAGTTACAGAGAGTGTAGTTAAAATGAGAGACATTTTTAAAAACCCACTGAAACATTATGAGGAATCCTGGTGTAGTACTGCAGGACAATGGACTGGACCACGAGGTTGGTTTGAAGCTAAAGCTGGCAGTTCAAACCCACCAACTGCTCCTCAGAAACCCTACAAAGGGTCACTATGAATCAGAACCGACTCAACAGCACTTAACAACCACAACAAAACACAATGAGTTGGAACCAACTTGATGGCAGTAAACAATGACAACAAGACAAACAGGACCTATCAAAATAAATTATGATATAATACTGCTACGGGAATAGACATAGGCAAAGAGATCTGAAAACTACTCTGTAAACTGAAAAAAATAAAACAAAATTTGAAAACGCAGACATGTAGTTTTCCTGGTTTTATTGCAAATAAGATTTTAAGTTTACTGCTGAATTATCATTTGTCATTTTATAGTATTTGTTTTAAACAGCACATATGTAAGATTGGTATCCTGGCATGATTCAGTGGGTTAATGCACTGGACTGCAAGATCAATCTGAATTGCAAGGTTGGCAGTTCAAACTCACCCAGTCACTCCTCGGAAACCCTATACAGGGTAGCTATGAGACCGCACTTAAAAACAACATGTAAGATTATCCTATAAAATAAATCACTATAGACATTCCTTCTAATTAAACTAGGCTCCTTTACGGTAGGGAGTAAGGCTGTTAACTGCTACCATGTCAATTCCAACTCAAAAACTCATGGTTCATGGTGTGCAGAGCAGAATGCTCCAGAGATGACAAGACTGGGGTCTTCCTTCTGAGGTTCCTGTGGGGGGCGGTGGGAATGGCGGTCTGAATGACTAATCTTTTACTTAGTAGTCCAATGCTTAACCATTTGTACAACCCGTGACCACACAACTAAGATGTGTGGTGATGGTGTTGTTAAATGCTGTCAAGTTAGTTCACAGCGACCCTGTATAGGATTTCCAAGGAGTTGGAAACCACTAATCTTGTGTAGCAGTCCAGTGCTTATCTTAGAGTGCCACACCAGGACTCCAAGATGTAAAGTAGAGTTGATTATCATTTATAAAAAAGAAGAATTAAGCAAGCTGTTCTCACCTCTACGCCCAGACTGATGTTACCTACTCTGCTTTGGAAATATTGCTGTTGTTAAATGCAGTCAAACTGGTTCCAACTCACAGAGCTCCCGTACAGCGTTTCCAAGGAGTGGCTAGTGGGTTCCAACTGCTGACCATGGAGTTAGAAGCCACTGCACTCCCCCTTGGGATATGTAGAAGGGTTTTAATAATATATTCCTCAGTAAAGAAAACTGCAGTCAGAAGTAAGATCAAACAGAGCTGTTCTTCAACCTCCTGGACCCACTGATTTCTATTTCATGGCACAGACTGCCCATATCTCCATTTCATATCAACACTTGATCCAAATCATGAGCCCATAGACCAGGCAAGGCCTTTCCGTACAAACTTACACATTTCTGGTTACACTGCTGGTGACCAGACTTCTCCCAGCAGGTCCCCAAGAAGAAACTCTGAGAGGAGGACCAAGCTGGGGGCTGCTCAACAAGACCCAGAGGACAGAGGACAGAGGACAGAGGAGGCTCGGAAAGGCTCAGGACTTTCAGCTGGTGAGCAGGAATGGACAAGCCAAGCCCTGTGCCAGGACAACCACCAGCTCCGTCCCGTGTCATAAAACCACTGGTGCTATCCATTCGTTTCTGACGCACAGCGACCTTATGTTTGAATAGAGGTTTCCAAAGACCATATAGATCTTCATGGAAGCTGACAGTCTAATTTTTCTCCTGAGGAGCAACTGGTAGGTTTGAACCACCACTGTGGAACCTTGAATTTACCTGATATGGCTTTCTATCCAATATCTTCATCATTCCCAGCAAGTGCTTGTGTGGGCCATGTATATGAGATATACATGACTCTTAAGGCTAGAATTAGTTAGTTTGCCATCCAGCTAGATTTAAAAGGAACCATTTCAGAAGCAGGAACTGATGATCCTAGGACCACCAAGAATGAAGAGCATGAGGGGATCATGGGGTCCCTACCTAGAAAACCCACTGACTGCAGAGGTGGTGTCCTGGAGAGACGGAGCAAGTGTGGGCTCCAGACCCATGGCCTGAGGAAGGCTGAGTGCCTACAGGGCAGGAGACTGGCTTGCAGAATGTGCCCTTTGGGCATTCACAGACTGGCTAAAAGAGGTTTGTAACACTTGCCAGAGCAGGGCAGAGGTGAAGGGGCCACATGGTGGAGCGGCTAAAGACAGTGGCGTGCCTGCAGTATGGCAGACAAGAGGCATTGTTCTTAACCAGACAGATGTTGGGTCCTGAGTTTTACCCTGTTCACTTCCCTAATAAATCCCATAATCGTGAGTTTTGTTATGAGTTCTGTGTGGCCGTTGCAATGGATTACTGAACCCAGATGTGAAGCAGAGAATGCTGTGGGAGGCATGGTTGGGGTCAGAACAGGACAAAGAAGTTTGTGGGTAGAGGCCTGGGCTGATTTTGGGTTTGGTTCTCTTTCCCTCTTGTGAACCCAGTGGAAGTCAGACATGGGTCCCACATGGTTCTGCAACCAGCCTCGAGGTTAGTAGTTCAAGGTTAGCTAACCCACCAGGGCTTCCTCTGGATGTGGTATAGCATCACCTTTTCAATAGGTAGTTTGAAAGGTTTCTACTCTGGCCTACTGGCCATTAGAGACAGTTGAGTAAATGTAACTATTACTTCAGTTTTTGTTTCTATTAAGAAGCCCCATTGTATGAACAGAGTAGAGCTCAGGTATAGAGGTGGTAAGAACACAGGGCTGTAACTTCATCATCTTGTCACTTTCTAACTCCACAACAGCAGTGCCTTTCTCTCTGTCTGAGAGGGTGATTTCTTTCCTTTCCTGTGAAAATACATAAAGCTACACACTGAGAAGTCAACGTTCCATTTTATAACAATTTTTTTCCTTTGGAACAAAGCAAAAAGGTGGAAGATGTTGCAAAGCTTTGCTTTTTCAAATGGCACTCAACTAGACTGGAGTCCTGATGGTGCTATAGGATAAGCACTGGACCCCAAGTTCAGTTTGAACCACAAAGCCGGTGGTTCAAATCTACCAGCTGCTCCTCAGAAACCCCATCGAGGATCGCTGAGTCAGAACCAACTCGACGACTCTTAACAACAGCAACAACAATAACTAGACAGGAAAATACGGTGGGCTCTTCTCTCTAAACTCCGTGGTGTTCTACCTCATAAAATGGTCAGAGGATAATTCTGCCTCTTCACTGAATACAATCATCTCTCTAGATTCATGCCTTTAAAAAATACATGGAAGTGTTATGTGCCTGTGATTCCAAATTCGAATCCTATTCCAGTTTACCTGGCTTTCTGCTTGGTTTATCCCCAGAGAATAATGTGGCATTTCTCTCAACTCTAGGCAACTGCGTAGTGGCATACAAACTCTAGTTATGAGACTGATGCTTTAATTGTCAGGTTTCAGCAGATAGCTGCTCTGTGGAAAATGGCTCAGAGGAGGCATACTCAAACCAAAGCAACACTCTGCCCAGAAACCAACTGTCTGCACATTATTCCTGGTGGGTCAACCTACTGGAATCACCAGATGAAAAGATCATTTCCGTTTATAATAATAAATTAGGATAAATCATTGTGAGAACAAGTCCACTGTCCACTCAGGACATCTGTCACACTAACAGATCGCACATGTACAGATTTTACACAGTTCTCCCTCAGCAAACAAGAGCCTCCATGATCTTGTTTTTAAGCAACGACATTTTAGAACTGTAAAGGAAAACGAAATCGTGCTTAAAATCATCTCTGTCGAAGTTTAGGATGAACGTGGGCAAGCTTCAAAGACAACTCTGAATGAAAACCTAACCAGGAAACGCAGGCAGCCACACAGTGAGCGGGAGAAAGACTGGTGAAGTGCAGAGCTCTCTCATCTGCCAGCAAGGGATTCTAGAAGGGCTGGGGGTAGGGGAGAGGTCAAGAACTTGTTTCAATTCAACTCAGACAAAAGAAGCACGAAGGCATAATGCCTCCATCCAGATTGGGAAAATGATTTCATTTCTTCCGAAGCATCCAAACACTCCTGGAACTCCACAAAGAGTTATCATGAACAGAAAAGAAGATTCACCCTTCTCCTCCCGCAGCCCCTTCCAAGCTCCTACCTCAGGGTTCTTCTCTCAGCAGAAACAAAACCTGGTGAACCAAAGGCCTCAGACAAACCTGTTCAATCACCTCGCTCACTTAACAGTGTCCCTACCAATCACCACCCAGCTAAGCTGAATGCAAAGCAAACTATCATCAGAGAAACAGTGATCTTATCTGTATGATTGCTGGTGATATGGAGAGAGATAGGAACTGGTAAGCAGACCATGCAGTCAGACAACTCTACAACTGCACTTCCTAAACACTTCTCATAAAATTGTAAGTAAACGGTTAAAAAATTATTGAGACTATTTTGATGAGACATTATATAAGATCTTAAGAACAATCCACCCAAAGTAAGCAAGGTCTTTCCAACAGTAGGAACTTGACCTCATTTTCTCCATTCACAGATGTAGCCTCAAAAAAGGAGGATGACCTGTCCAGTCACTAAGAGGAAAACAAGCCCAGTATTCCTATTGTGAGAGAAGAGACTCAATTTTGTAGCATCTTTTTCTATGCCGTGCCAAAGAAACATTGAGTAAATTTCTATGTAAGGATGTTAATGAAACAAGTCTTAAGGAGCTGGGGTGTATGTTAAGGCATACATACGTAGTTAATGAGTTCACTTAACTGAAAATCCCAGATAATGACGAGGATAGAAGCAATGGGCTTTTTCTCCTCTCCTTTACCTTTAAAATGAATTCTCTTCATTAGTGAACTAATGCCTGTCATTCTTTCCTCATTCCCGTTTGCAATTTGCTTCATTTACTGGAATACAATCACTCTCTGGTTTTACTAGGCCCTTTAATTTTTTGTAAATAAAAATTACTCAGATTTCTGACTTTTCCCAAAAGAGAGGGGAAAGTGGATTCATTTTTTTTTTTTCCTCAAGAAAGTAAAGACCGACCCAGATTGTACTTCAAAGTACTAATTGCTTTAAAGGAATACTGAAGTCATTTGGAGACCATTTAAACATTCCTCAGTGAGACGGTAAACATACTGTTGTTGTTACGTGCTATCACGTACAACAGACGAGCACTGGTCCTGCGTCCTCCTCCCAGTCATTGCTTGGAGGTTTCTAACTGGACCTTGGAGTCCATTGTTGCAGCCACTGCGTCAATCCATTTTCCTAAGGGTCTTCCTCTTTTGTGTGGACCCTTTAACAAGTATGATGTCCTTCTCCAGGGGCTAGTACCTCCTAATAGCATGTCCAAAGTGCCCGAGACAAAGTCTCACCATCCTCACTTCCGAAGAGCACTCTGGCTGTATATATTCTTCCAAGACAGTTTTGTTCATTCTTTTGGCAGCACACTCAATATTTCTCACCAACATCATAACTCAAATGTATCAATTCTTCAATCTTCCTCATTCATCACCCAGATTTCACACGCATATGAGGTGACTAAAAGTATTCTATGGTCAGGTGCACCTAAGTCCTCTATGTGACATCTCTGCTTCTGAAGAGGTCTTTTGCAGACTTGCCCAATGCGAGCCGCCTGGGTTGGGTTTTCCTGACTGCTGCTTCCATGGCTGTTGACTGTGGATCCAATTTCAATGAAGTCTTTGACAATTTCAATATTAAGTGCATTTATCATAACATTTCAGTCCTGGTGTGGTGCTGTAGGAGAAGCACTAGACTGCTAATCACAAGACTGGCAGTTCAAACCCACCAGACGCTCCTCAGATACCCTATACAGGGTCGCTATGAGTCAGAACCAAGTTGATGACACTTAGAAACATCATCATAATATTGTTTATTGGTCCAGTTGTGGCTTTAAAAAAATGTGGTGCAACCCACACTGAAGGTTGTAGTTTTTCACCTTCACAAGTGCTTCAAGTCCTCTATGCTTTCAGCAAGCAAGGTTGTGCCATCTGCATACTGCAGTTTACTAATGAGTCTTTCCTCCAATCCTGATGCTGTACTCTTCTTCAAATAGTTTAGCTTCCTGGATTATTTACTCAGCAAACAGACTGAATAAGTATGATGAAAGAATACAACTCTGACACACATCTTTCCTGGTTTTAAACCAGGGTAAACATATACTGCAATAAGATGTATTTGCAAGAAAAGTGTTTTTGCAATCTCAGGGACTCTATTTCTTCTTTCTTCAAATCAGGAATGTATCTATCATAATAGCACACTACAAAGGCTTAAGAATTGCTTAGCAAAATGAATTCATAAAATCCCCTTCTCCCATCATAAATAAAACAAATTAGGTTTACAGACTGAATAAGTTAGAACACCAGGAGCACTAAGCCATCCGTCTAGTTTCATGCGGAAGCATAGAGTATGCCACAGAATTAAACAACTATTGAGGAATTATTGTTATTCATTCCCTCCCTCTTTTTGGGTGGGTGGTAATGAGGTTAACCATTTTACCATAAAAAGATGTTCTCAGGTAAGTTCGAGGTTTTTAACCCTTTGATATCAGGAAGCAGACTAGTGATGTTTAAGCGTGGTGGTGTTTGGCGAACTGAATGTGGACAAGGAATAAAGTTTAGGCAGGTGGAAACCGAACAGGTCTGAGCTGACTTTCTTTTGCACACACACACAGCTCTAAGCTGAACCCACAGCAGGATCTGTTTCTATTGCTCTAACTGGTGACTGGTTATAGACGTGGTGGTTTGTACTAACCCATAAAGGGAGTCCTGGGGTGGTGCTGTGGGTTAATGTGCCAGACTGCAAAGCCGTTTGAACTGCAACATCGGAGGTTCAAGTTCACCAGCTGCTCCTCGGAAAGCCTATACAAGGTCGCTATGGCTTGGAATCTACTTGATGGCACTTAACAATTTACAACTAACCCATTAAAGGAGCTCTGGTACCAGACTGGTTATGAGTTGGGCTGTTAACCAAAAGGTCAGCAGTTCAAAACTATCAGCCAATCCTCAGGAGAAAGACGAGGCTTTCTGCTTCCATAAAGATACACAGCCTCAGAAACCCTATGCAGGGTCGCTATGAGTCGCAACCAACTCCCTGGCACACCACCACCACTAACCCATAAAGGAGTCCTAGTGTGGCGCTGAAGGACAAGCACGTGACTGCACATGCGGTCAGTTGGAACCTCAAGGTCAGCAGTGCACAACCACCAGCCTCTCCTCAGCACCCCTCTACAGAGTCGTTATGAGTCAGAATTAACTCGACAGCACTTAACCACAACAACTACCTCATGGGTTGGCATTTCAGGCCCACTCAGAGGTGCTGCAGAAGAAATGCATGGAGAGCTGCTTCTGCAAAGAGGACAACCAAGAAAATACCACAGACCAGCTCTACTCTGCCGCACATGGGGTTGCCATGAGTTGGAATCAACTCGAGGGTACCTGACAACCACCACCACCACCCCAACATAAAGCCAAGACCAGGCTGAAGGGGGAGCTTTGCCCCGAAGAGTTTTCTATGCATTTGTTTTTAAGTAACAGCAGTTTAGAACCATCTCATTCAAATGCAAGCTGTGCTGTTTATTCACACTACTTCAAAAGACTGCAAGATTTCTACTCCTGTACGATTCATTTCCACAGGCATCTTAAAATAGGTAGGTTATACATTTGGCATATTCTATTTAGGTGTGGCCCTGTAGGATCAGCACTGGACTGCTAACCACAAGGTTGGCGGTTCAAACTTACCAGACCCTCCTTGGGCACCCTATACAGGGTGGCTATGAGTCGGGACTGACTAGATAACACTAAATAACAACAACACTTAAATACGCAGAAATGGGCCTATGTATGTCAAAGTGACTTTAAGGCACAGTAGTTAAAAACAAACACCCCCCCGCCCCCCACCACCTAGAAAATAAAACTAACACTGAAAGCCGGCACCCCTGACCACCCAGGTATTTCATTTTCGGAGTCCAGAAAGACAGCACCTACTGGCGAAGGTGAGCCCTGCTCCCACACGGATGAGAAAACGCAAGCTCAGACAGGTGCCATGGTCACACACGTGTTAGTGGTAGCAACAACGTTGGAACTCACACCTCTGCCCCGATTCTCAGGCTCCATACAGGTAGACAACACCTGAGAGACACATGGAAGAAATGGCCTCAGAGTCCTTTACAATTAAAGAGAAGGAAAAACATCCTGAACATCTGCACCTCATTTACACATATTCAAAGGGCATGGTTTACACACAGCGGGCTCCAAATCAACCGGAACCAGTGACCTGCCATCAGACAATTTCACCTCCATCTTCTACAACCCCAGCTCCTTAACCGTTCAGCACAGTGGTGTTGGTCACCAGGGCCCTAGAACAACACACAGTACAGTGTCATCCCTATGGGTCACCCGCTGGGAGCTAACGCACGAACCTAGATGTGGAAGGCTGGTGTGGTGAGCAGGCCAGGTCCTCCGGGTAACCGTTTCCAATGGATCGAGGTTAAGTGGACATGCTGAGAAAGTGCATGTGAGCGTTGTGGCTCATTGGTGAGAATGCTCACGTGCACAGCAGGCATTCGTCAACTCTGCTAATATCTGCACTCCTGAAATCCTGTTTCCATCCACACCAAACCTTGCAGGAGAGAAACTCCACATCTGAAATGCATTGACTCTTTGATGTCTGGTACACACGTGTGAAAGAGATAAAGTTTAAATACTTGTTCAGAGAATGTACTGGAAATCAGGTTTACATGCAAGAATGTGAAGGCCTTATAAAATCAATGTAGTTTTCACCAAAGTCCACTCTGTAGATAAAAAAATAAAAAAAGACTGCCTAGGAGCCACAATCTAGACCTGTACCATCCAATGGTAACCACTAGTCACGTGCGAGGAGTACAGTCCTGGGGTGGCACTGCAGGATAATGTGTTGGACCACAAGGTCAGCTTGAGATGAAAGGTCGGCGGTTCAAACCCACCAGCTGCTCCTTGGAAACCTTATAAGGGTCGCTATGAATTGGAACCGACTCGACGACACTTAACAAGAGCAAGTCAAGTGTGAAGAAGCTCTGGTACCATGCGAAATCAAAGGTCAAGGGTTCAAAATCACCAGCCACTCTGCGGAACAAAGATGAGGCCATCTGCTCCCACATAGATTTATAGTCTCTGAAACCCCAAGGAGTAGCTTCACTCTGTTGCTATGAGATGTTATCGACTCAACGCCAGTGCCTTTAGCCACATGAGACTTCTTAAATTTAAATGAACTAAAAATTCAGTTCCTCAGGCACACGAACCATATTTTAAGTGCCCTACAGCGCTGTGGGGTAATGTGCCAGACTACAAAGCTGTATGAACTGCAAGGTTGGCAGTTCAAGCTCACTAGCCGCTCCTCGGAAACCCTATACAGTGTTACTACGGGTCGGAACTGACTTGATGGCACTTAACAACAACAACAACAGAGCCACTTCTGAGGAGCTCTGGTAGCATAGTGGTTACAAATCAGGCTGCTAATCTCATGGTCAGCAGTTTGAAACTACCAGCTGTTCCGCAAGAGAAGATGAGGCTTTCCACTCCCGTAAAGATTTACAGCCTCGGAAACTCTGTACAGGGTCGCTATGAGTCGGAACTGACTCCATGGCACATAACAACAACAACATAGCCACTCCTGGGAGTCCTAGTGTAGTGCTGTGGGGTAATGCACTGGACCACAATTTCAATTCAGCTTGAATTGAAAGACCAGTGGTTCAAACTCACCAGACGCTCCTCGGACACCCTACACAGGGTCACTATGAGTCGGAACCAATTTGACAACACTTAACAACAGCAACAACATAACCACTCCTCAGAAATCCCACACAGGGTTGCTATGAGTTGGAATACCCCCAACAGCTCCATGTGATCAGTAGTTAACATATAGACAGACAACGTTGGTTTGGAAGGTTTCCATCCTTGCAGAAATCACACAGCACCGATCTAGAACATTCCAAAGTCTCTCTAACATACTCTGTACTACAGGTGTTACAGCGGGCCAATCTCACAAGTAAAATTCACTCATGTAGTTTCATTAGTGGGAAGGGGATGGTGGCAAAACTGCCAAACTCAAAGAAAATCCATCTCCCACCCCAAAACTGTTGGACAATTACAGAATCTTCAGTGGTCAAATCAGGGAGGGAAAGAGGGAAAGAGGGAAAGAGGGAGGGAGGGAGGGAGGGAGGAAGGAAGGAAGGAAGGAAGGAAGGAAGGAAGGAAGGAAGGAAGGAAGGAAGGAAGGAAGGAAGGAAGGAAGGAAGGAAGGAAGGAAGGAAGGAAGGAAGGAAGGAAGGAAGGAAGGAAGGAAGGAAGGAAGGAAGGAGAGTGGAGAGTCAGGGGCCATGACATAACAGTCACACACTGGGTTCAAACACACCAACAATCAGGAAGCTGGGGCAGGACCAGACAACGTTTCCTCCTGTCATACACCGTGTCACCAAGAGTTACAGTGGAAACTAACCAAAGGTCACCAATTGCACAGGACATAGATCCACAATAAAAATGACCCCTGTTCCCGAGACCAGCTTTAGTGGATTAATTCCCAGGAATGAACAAGTTTGTTTTCACTGTGCTTCAGAATTTAACATGCTTTTTAAATGGAAACCACTGTCAAATGTTTACTTTTAGCTTGTATCTTCTATGGAAAGAGAGAGGGGAGGGGACACAGGACCCACGCAAGAGAGAACGTCTTTCTTAGTGGACTGCCTGGTGTCCCCTTCCCTCTCTTCCCATGTTTGCACCCATCCATCGCAGTATCCCTGGAGCACATCAGCCCCAGGTTTGGACCATAGGTCCCAGCAGGTGTCAGGGTAATGATGAAAAGCAGGCATCATAGGGAGACACAGCAAGAATAGAGACAGCTCCTTCTCCCTTACCTGCCAGTCAGGGGCTCCAGTGGCCAAAGTGTTCCTTCAAAATGGGACTGCTTCCTCCTGAACTCCCAACTCCCAACACTCCGAGGGACAGGGGGAGGGGTTCCCTCTGTTTTATTCAGGTTCTACTTCTAGGACCCTTCAAGTGTTGAGCACAGTTTCCTCCACCCTTTCCTGCTGTTTATCTTGGCAATTCCTCCTGGATAGAGGGAAGACGTCGGTGCGGACCACTGGGTACAAGATTTGTTTTTCTTCTCATACAGAAAACTCGGTTTTTTTTTTTTTTTTTTAGCTTTATAGGCCTATATTTTTCTTTTTCTTTTTCTTTTTTTTTTTTTAATTAAATGTTTTTATTTTGCATTGAGTGAAAGTTTACAGGGCACATCATCAGTTTCACATTCAACCATTCATATAGCTTGTTTCATTACATTGATTATTATCCCCGCTATATATCATCAGTTTACAGTGTTTCTCTCTATCCTCTTTAGCTTTTTTTTTTTTTTTTTTTTTGGATGGGGGGGGGACTTGGCTTATTGGAATTTACAGTCTCGGCTTTTAGGGGAGGTTTTTACATTTGTCTGTGGATATCCAGGGCTCACGTATGAGATTACTAACAAGCATTACTGAATAATCAGATGAGGGACAGTTTGTTATGTCTACTAGGTAGCTAGAGTCTGATCCTCAGAGCCTATGGTTTGGACGGTCAACAACGCTTGGGACCACAGGGGCTTGGCCTCCTGACTGGGTCTGTGCTGTCTGCATCTGAGTCCTCCTTTTTTATTGATTGTTTAAGGGACGCTGCCTGTCTTAGGTGGTCAGTGTGAATTCCTCAGTCTTACCAGTCATTGAGACTCATTGCAGCATGGCAATGTCTCTGTCCCAAGTAGCCGAGGTTCCACTTGATCCTTACCCGTCTCTGGCCACACGTCCAGCATAAACAGCTGCCATCCGAGGAAGGCCAGAAAACTCAGGTTTCTTGAAGATAAAAGTATCTCAAGAGTAAATTATGTCTAACTTTCAATTATTATTTAGTTTTCATTCATATTCTTTCCTTGGGTAAGCGATGTATATAATCCTGAAACAGTGGTAAAACTTACTGAGTGGGATTATAGTTCTAATTCTGCTGGATTTCAACGAGCATCTGACCCAGTCCCTTAGGACAGTGTTGTGTTTAGTACGTACCGTACGGCTTGGAAGATGCACCACCCAGGTGGAAGGCAGTAACTAGAACGTCACAAGGTTCTGTATCTTGCCTGTTTAATTCTTTTTAAGTTAAATTAAGAGCTCCATGAAATAAGCACTGGACTGCTAACCACAGGATCAACAGTTCAAGCCCACCAGTTGCTCTGTGAGAGACAGATGAGAGTTTCTGCTCCCACAAAGATTTAAAGCCTTGGAAAGCCTAAATACGGTTACGGTGTCAGGAGTGACCCTACGGCACCTCACAACAACTGGACATGGCGTCACAGAGCTGGGATGATACTGACTACACCAGGTGCTAGATTCAGGATCCAAATACATATGTGGGAGCTTCAAAAAGTTCATGGAAAAGTAGAATGAAAAGCTAATGGAATTTGTCCATGGACTCTTTGAAGGTTCCTCATATTAACCAACTTCAAATAAGACAGCATTCGGTCAGGGCACACGTGAACACCGTAGCTGGGGCCAGGTCCAACCCCACGGGCCAGGCTGGATGACACTTTCGCTATACAGTTGCTACAAACCCCAGCAGGCTCTTGGGTGACTTAAATGACAGCAATGTGACAGCAGGTCAAGGGGTGGCGGGCTGACTCCCTGCCAGTCGGACCTGTGGGAGACGCTATATTTACATCATATTTAGAGTTGCATATGAAGATGTGGGGGCCCTGGCGTGGCACTGTAGGATAAGCACTGGACTGCTAATCTCAAGGTCGGCAGTTCAAACCCACTGGTCACTCCTCAGAACTCTACACAGAGTCAATATGAGCTGGAATCGACTCAAAGACATATTTATTGACAACATTCAAATGTGAGATTTAGAATAGTAAGGAATGGGGACTTGAAATCAAACAGTGAAGAAGTAGTCAAAGGAAGTATGAGGGCTAACCTAGAGACACTCAGGTAAGCTGAGTTAAAACACAACCTGCCTTCCAATCTACAGACAGCTGCCATATGGAAGAAGGATCTGCATTTATCTTGTTTGACTTAAGAAAGCAGAAGTAGACTCCAGAACTATCACACATTTCCAGGAACTATAATAAGGATGAATTTGCTAACCACGGACACTGTTGTTTGGTTGTGTGCTGTTGAGTAGGTTCGACTCATAGCAACTGTAAATAGGGTTTCTGAGAGCAGCTGATGGGTTTACACTGTTTGTACCAGTCCTATAGCGCCACACTAGGGCTCAACTATCGATACTACCAGAGACCAAGTAGTCCATGAACTCCTGAGTCCCTACCAAGGGAGGCCAGTCACACGTCTAAGATTCACTACTGTTCTAATGACAAAATAACCAAGAAGCAAAAAGTACACACACACACACACACACACACACACACACATATATATATAAAATATGTGCCTGGCCTCTGACCAAATGGATTTACTAAATGCAACAAGATTATTTCTAAAAGTTACATTAACTAACACCTTTTCAAAACATAGCTCTTAAATAGTCTCTCCTGTTATATCCCATGGGAGGATATAAGAAATGGACTGTAGTAACTCAAAACTAAAGAATTTAAAAATAATGACACCATGACAACGCATGGAGGAAACTGGATTAACATGACATTACCAATCAGGCTGCGAACCTTAAGGTCAGCAGTTTGAAACTACCAGCCGCTCCGCGGGAGAAAGATGAGGCTTTCTACTCCCGTAAAGATTTAAACCCTTGGAAACCCTGTACAGGGTCGCTATGGGTCGGAACCGACTCGACGGCACTTAAAAACAACAACAACAACAATCCATAGTTTAAAACAAAGTATAAAACCAACTGCACTTTGAGTACTTTAAAGCTTAGTGTTTGAGAACTTTGTCTCCTCTGAACCCATGCGAGATAAGGCAGGTAATGGGTTAAGTCCAAAAACTAAAGGAGCATCCGAGCAAATCTGACTTCATGTTTGAAAAAAGCCTATAAAATCTTACAAGCAAAACAGGAAAGCTTGTGTTAATAATGCATAAGCCAAGGAAGGGGGGAAAAAAGCTACCCATTTAATGGAATGATGCTTTTATCCTTGCAGTTAAAAGGAAATAAGCCATGACTATTAATCTGGTAAGACCATGTAAAAATGTAATTTTTAAACATTTACTAAGAGGGGATACTTGGGTAACCACTCTTAAAAAATCAAGGCCTTGTGTACAGCAGCATTTAAACCCTAAATACCAGTCTCCCCTCTGTGGAGGCCATTACCCGCCCTGTCACCATGGCAACGCTAACAGTATGCCTGACTTCAAAGACAAAGATGTAATTTCAGACTTCCAGCAGCCAGAGGGAGTGGTAAGAATATTCTACCCAGGCGGTGTCAGCTGATGATAAATTATAAAAATATCCAGGAAGGTTATGAGGCGGACTGTACCACATTGCTGTGTTCCTGGGGGTAGCCAAGCCTCCATCAAGCACAGGAAGACAGCAAAAGTAAAGCATAAGTAAAGAGGGCGCATCTCACTGGACTCCCAATGGTTGGTTTCCTTTTTGTTTATTCTTCTTAACTATTACACAGCGTGGCTTTCCACCTCCTGTTCCCTAGCTCAGGGGGCAAAATAAAAATAGCTTTTGCAGTCCCCTTTCTCATTCAAATGAAATGTATCTGCTGAGCTGTGGGAAGGTTCCAGGGGAGTGTGCAGAGCCACCTCAAACTGCTCCTTCTGGATCTGTGAAACGCCAGCATTTGTCAAAAATTGTTTTAAGTGCAAGTAGTCAGCTCTGGGAGGAAAACCGACGTGTGTGTAAGGGGTGCAGCTATGCCTAAGTTCTGGAGGTCCTTTTTCCCAATCATACAATCTCATCTCAACATGCCCAAGGAACAACACTGAAAAACACCAGCGCTGACTGCTGCCAAACTTCAAATTTGCCAACTTACGAGTTTATGGGTCTTTAAAAAAAAATACATGGAAAAACTAAAGCCCACCCAGACAGTTGCCATTCACACTAGTGCAGGTGATCAGTTTGTTAAAACAGCACGGATCCTCTCTGGAATTCCCCCCTAGCTAGGGGTGGGGCGGTGGAGTGGAGTAAGTCTCTACCAGAGATGACTGAACAGAGAGACAGTAACTGTGGACTTACAGTCTTCTTCAAGGCACTCTAAAAAAGCAAGATAAATATCTAGGAGGACAACAGGGTTCAAACCCTCCAGTCCCTCCTTGGAAACAGGGTCACTGTAAGTTGGAACTCACTCAACAACAATTAACAACAACACAGGGTTTCCAAGGAGCCTCTGGTACCTGTGTGAACCCCTGACCTTGTGGTTAGCAGTACAGTGCTTATAATATGCATCACACCAGGACTATTTTACATTAGAGTGGAGTCCTGGTGTGGCTCTGTGGGGGTAATGTGCTGCACTGCACATTTGGTTTAAACGGAAAGGTTGGTGATTCAAGCTCACCAGTCACTCCTCAAAAATCTATATGAGGTTGTTATGATTCGGAACCAACTGGACTGCACGTAACGCAATAACAGTAAAAAAAAAAA
>NW_006408635.1:5869708-5901446 GCF_000296735.1 Chrysochloris asiatica | reverse complement strand
CAACTTCGTGTCTCATACTTCAGACATATTGTCAGGAGGGACCATTTACTGGAGAAGGATATCATGTTTGGTAAGGTGGAGGGTCAGAGAAAAAGAGGTAGACCCTCAGCAACATGGATTGGCAATATGGCAGCATCAATGGGCTGAAGTGTGGCAACAATTGTGGGGTTGGCCCCGGACTGGGCAGTGTTTCGTACTGTTATGCATTGGGTCGCTATGATTCGATACTGACACAATGGCACCTAAAAACAACAATTTTTCTTGTTCAATGAAGAATTAAGTTTGATGACAAATTCGAAAGACACAGCTGGAGATGGTGAGGGTGATACAAAGGCCAAGAGTGGAAGTCAACCAAAAAGCTGGGAAAATACAATACACTTTTGTTGTTATGTGCCATCGAGTCTGTTCCTGGAAAAATCTGTATCTTTCAGACCCATTTTATCATGACCTTTCTAAAACCCCCTTGTATGTTAACGTGTTTTAAATAACAGGAATCCTGAAAGGACAGGCTTGTTGCCGAGTTCTTTCCTGCAGAATGTATCATATAGGACAAACACTAACGGGCTGGAGAAGGATCAACACTTTTCATTTTCCTACTTTTCATGCAACATCCTTGAATAGGAAGCAATTAACGACTGATTATTAAGTGTGATTAAGTTTTCCTGTGCCTTCATTGAGATATCAACGTTTAGGCTATAAAGCAGTTTTAAAGCAAACCTTCAAATGCAGTTATTATGAAGAACAAACCCCTTGGCGTGGGGAGTAAGTTGAATACTTTTCCATTTATTCAAGGTTTTAATCAAAACTGGCAAAAAATTTTATTTAGAAGGTGAGTGAGCGGGGCTTAGACAAAGAAAGCTCATCAGAGCAGGAGGTGTGTGCTGGGCTGGGAGCAACTGCCCTCCTTGAAGGAATGACGGTGTCAACCCAGTTTGAGAACAGTTCAACTCTCAGACAAGCTTCTCACACTTTTGAGACCCTGTTTTCACATCTGAGTACAAGCATTTAGCAAAAATCTGAATTTGATATCTGGATCAAAAAATACATGTAAAAAACAGTCACATTTTAAGAATTCTTGAATATTAATTTTGTTTTGTTTTGTTTTATTATTTGTCCTTCTTCCTTTCAGTATGCTCCAACTTTAATTATAAAGACATTTAATTTAACAAAGCACATTAAATAGGGAAATAGGGGAAGAAGTTTGATTTGTGGGATGAGGGTACCCTTTTCTATCCAGGGTCAACTCTCTGAGGCCCCATTTCTTCTACATGGATTCAAATGCATCGCACAGAAACTCAGAGTGGCCAAGGCCAAAAGATAAACCATTCTTACAAATAAAGACGGCACAGTCTTTTTAAAAATAGCCTGTTAAAACCAAGTCCTCCCATCCCATCATACTCAGATAGCTTCAAAAAATAAATAAAAGAGAAGAAGTAAAGGTGTTCAACTTACAGGCCACAAACACATAGACGAGGGAGCTTCAAAGAGTTTGTGGAAAAAATAGAAATATAATGGAATCTTTCCAGGAACCTTTTGAAGTCTCCTTGTATTTTAAAAAAAGGTCCAGGGAAGGAGAAATTATAATGAGATCAATTAAACTAGGGAACGTTCTGACAAAATGAATACGTACAACAAAAGTATAGTCTAAATCATTCCAGAGAACACCACACAAAGTGACAAAAAGTACACTGTGCCCACTCAAGGAGCACGTAAGGACAGAAACTTACTATGCTAAGAGGAAAGAAAATCACAGTAGCTGTGAATCCTGGCTGAAGAACATCTAGTTTCATTGGTTTCCTGAGACTGTGTTCTAATCTTAATTCAAGTTAGAGTTAGAAATGACTCTGTGAGATGTGCTGTTTATAATAAAACCTGCTGCTAAGTGCAAACTCAGCAGTTGAAATCTACCAAGAGATCCATGGGAGAAAAATTAGGCTTTCTGCTCCTAGCCTCAGAAACACTCCACAGCACACAACCACAACCATCACCATCCATTCTGGGGACCTCTGGTGTGGTGATATACGATAAACACTCGACTGTTAAACACAGGTTGGTGGTTCAAATTCACCAGCTGCTCCTTGGAAACCCAGTACGGGGTCACTATGAGTCAGAATCAACTTCACGCCATACCACCACCACCATTCATTTGAGGACTCCTAGTGTGATGTTGTATGATAAACACTGGACTGTTAACCACAAGGTTGGCAGTTCAAACTCATCGGCTGCTCTATGGAACGATCTACAGGGTCACTGTGAGTCAGAACCGACTCGAAACCATTTACAACAACAAAATCCATTGTGAAGTCCTGGCAGGATGCTGTAGTAAGTCCTGGACTTCTAACCAAAGAGTTGGCGGTTCAAACCCACCAAAGGCTCCTCAGAAACTGTACACAGGGTCGCTATGAGTCGAAACTGATGTGACAGCACTAAACAACAACATACATTTTCAAGTCATCTTCAAGAATTTAAATGAAATGAAACTTACTGCTAAGACTATCATTCTTTCAACAGAAATTCCTACTTAAGACAGTGTTTTGCCTCCTTCATAAAAACTATATTGTTGTTGCTGTTAAGTGCCGTTGAGTTGTTTCCAACTAATAGCGACCCTGTATAGGGTTTCTGAGCAGCAGCTGGTGAGCTTGAACTGCAGAACTGGTGGTTCAAACCAACTTTGCGATCCTATGTTATATAAAATAAGACTTCAGTAGTAAAGATGAATTGCGTTCTCCTAGGAAGAGTTAGTTCAAAGTCATTCAGAACTTACTTTTATCTCATGAAATCCCTGGGTACCCTTTTCTTCATCTACATCCAAACTCCTCACCACAATTCCCCTGTTTTTGATAACAGCACCACCATACCACCTGGTCATTCAGCATAAAAACCTCAAAAGCATCTATCATTCCTCTTCTTTTTATGCCAACACTTTCCCTCCCTGTAATCTCCCGGTCCCTACTTTGGACAGTTCACTTTGATCTCTACACTGGGATGACACTGCTGCCTCTGGTGGTCATCAAGGCATTCTGAAACCGAAAGCTTTGTACAAAATAAAAGGCACTGTACACCTCACTTACCTTGCCAGACTCCCAAAATATAGAAACATGGGGTGGGACCCAGCTTTGGGCAGGCAAACAGATACCAGAAAGTCCTGGCCATCAACTTCATGTACTGGTCATCAGCCTACTATGGAAGACCCTCACTTTGGGCGTAGTCTTCTTTGGCTAATGGTTTCCAGGATCAAGCAATTAAATTTTTCATTTGTTAAAAACAAACAAAAAATCTCAGTGCATTTTAAAATGGGGTACAATTAGCTTAGTGTCTCTAAGTCAAATGTTCTCTAGGTCACAGGATAATTGAAAAAGACCAATCACATAATTTTCAGGGTCACTGGTAGGTAGTAACTGACACACTGCACTCTTTAACCACTTAAGCCTCCAAGTAAAGCCTAACTGTATAAACAAAATAAATAGGGATTTCCATTCCGATCGTGAAGTTAAGAGAAGGAAGGAAGAATATTGGGGCTCAAGTGTCAGACGGGGACAGGGCACTGCTGTCCAGGTCAGCACTGGTCACCAGGGACATTCCTTTTGGCCTACTTTTCAAGATGTCAGTTACTGGTGGAGTTTGGATCACTGTCCCAATGCACACCACTGTATGTTTGTGTGTGTTTTGTGCGTTGAGAGAAAAATAAAAAGTAAGGCTAAGACTTGTTTCCCCCACAAATCAAGCACAGAGCTCGAAAAATTTCAGAGAATAAAGTAAAACAAAAAATCCCCACAAAACAGAGAAATGCCGGGAACATTATTCAAAGAAACTGTAAGGACAAATAGTGGTTTTCTTTGTCCATAGAATGTTTTCATTCTAGGAAGATCTCAGTTTAAAAACGGTGCTTGCCCATCACTTTATAGTATTTAAAAAGAAAGAAAGAAACAAATGGGGTACTTAGAAGTGAATGGAGGCCTTTGGGGACTTTTTCCTGGGGGTCTTACACACCATCTTCTTCAGAAACTGGCTCCTACTGGGGTAGGGCTGCTTCCTTGTTTGTTTGTAAGCTTTTCCTACCTCCCGCTGGATGACCAAAAGACACGCAGACCTCACACACACACTGGATGTTCAACTTCTTCATATTAGCTTTTCTCCTTTCCTCCATATAACCCCATATTCAAACATATCAAGATGGGCAGATTGATCACATAATGGCAGAATGGGGAGACCTCTGAAAGTCTCTGAGATGCGAGGGACAGAGACTGGGTTCACCAGGGTCATGGTTCTTCCACGAGCTACAGACTGAGGCTACGTACTCAGTCAGGGAGAGAAACCCGGCCATCCGTTCCCACCAGGACTTCAGCCAAAAAAATCCAAAGGAGCAATGCTACCCAGACACATGGGGTCACTATGAGTCACAGTTGACTTGACAGCCACCAACCATTACAACTCTTTCAGACAGCCCCCCCAGGCCCCTAAATGTGTTCAAATTTTCCTGCTACAAAAACAAATGGTGATCAAGAATGGGAGGGCCCAGAAGCCCTGTGAGCAGAGTTCAGGGGGCTGTACATCCCTCACTCATTCCAAATTTTCCCTAAAAGCAAAGAACGTTCCTTATCATTAATGTGTTGTCTTACACTAGCAACAAAGGCCTTCAGCATAATGTTCTGGAGTTGGGAAGGTACTTTGCGATTCCTAAACCCAACATACTCATTTTTTTCAGAGAAGGATGGCTGAGGCCCTCCCTGAGAGATAAGTCAAGTTGCTCACAACCAGAACCTTAGACGTTGACAATCAGAGGAGCAGGTCTCCTACTCAAATCACGACTTTACCAAAAAATGAAGCCATTGTTCCTTCCATCTATATCATGGTGAACTGTTCATTTACGTTTGTGTGTGTGTGTGGGGGGGGGGAGAAGCAAGTAATATAAAATACTTTCACTTCATATTACTTTTATATTTCACTTAAATATTCACATAGTTCCAATGAAATAATCGAGTATTATTTAAATAGTGGGACTCCTGGTGTGGTGCTGGATTGCAAGACTGGTTTGAACCACAAGGTCAGAGGTTCAAGCTCACTGGCTGCTCCTTGGAAACCCTATACAAGGTTGCTATGAGTTGGACTGACTTGACAGCACTTAACAACAACAACAACAACAACATATTAAATACTGTGGTGCTATAGGATAAGCACTAGACTGCTAATTGCAAGATTGTTGGTTCAAACTCACTAGCCACTCTTTGGAAACCTGTACAGGGTAGCTGTATGCCAAAATCGACTCGACAGCACTTAACAACAGCCACAGCATGTACATAAAGAGAGTTCTAGAAAATTAGCTATCAGTCAATGAATGCTAAAAAATGCATATTGAATTCTCACTTCCACTGAACCTGTACAATATGTACAAATGGGGGCACGGATTCCATCCCAAATGAGTACTTCCCCAAGCACTGGAAACCAAGTCCCATGAGTGGCAGTGTACTCGTGAAATCATGCGAAAAGATGCACAAGCCCCCAACTGAAAGCGGGTGGCGTTTAGGTCCTGTGGAAAGAGACAATAACAGGACTGGGTGCAGCTCTTGCTTTCTTTCTTTTTAAACACAGAATGCATTCTGAAGAAAATAGTTGAGAAAGCTTAGTCACTTTTTTGTGGCTTAAAGCTTTCTACCCCCTCTTTTATTCCAGGCTTAAACAAAGTTCAGTGGGGCATCAAACTGCCTGTTTTAAATTACAGTCTGTATTTTAAAATAGAATGCTGCACGGCATGTTCCTGAAGCTGAAGGGTGGGAGTGTTACTCACGGAAAATTGAAGGCTTGTTGAGTCAATAACCTTCTTTCACAGAGTAACAATTTTCAGCTAAAATTTCTTGACCCAAACAAAGGAAAACAAGACCATTCAGTTATTTTACAACAATTTAAGAGACGCCAAAAAGAAAAGATTCGAGAGAGAGAGCCATCTCTTGGATGCTACATTCTGTGGAAAGAATAGAGAATGAATTTCAGTCAGGGAAGGACCTTTTCTACATACCTTTATTTTCTCTCCTCTTAATGACAGCATTAAAAACAGGCACTTTCAGTCCAAAAGACTAAACATTAAAGCAAATAATCTATCCACACAAATGCTACCATGGGCTCCTGTTGGTCACATCTCCCTTATTACATAACACAGATATGGCTCTTCGGGAGTTCATTGCAAAGTGAAAATGTGCCCATTTAAATCTAACTTAGAAAATGGAAAGGAAGTCGCAGTCAGTGGGTGCTGATGGTCAACATCTGCGATCTGTGGGACTGGGAGCAGTCTGCTGCCCACTGCAGCAAGCAGACATTGGCGCGCTTGTTCTGCAGAGAAGCGAGAGGAGGATTTCTAGTTCAGTAGGCCCAGGAATCGCCCTGTGTCCAAACAGAAAAGGAAAGCTACAGCAACCGTCCTAGGGAACTCTTCTAGTGGAAAACATTAGAACGTTTAGCTACTTTGCCCACGCCCCCTTCCCATCACTGTCCTAACAGAGACTGCTTTTGGTCCTTTTGCAAACAGACGAGGCGGAGCCCCATATGACTGCTCTTCCAGTTCTGCAAAGATAATACCTCTGGCCAGAGGCTTATGACCCAGGCGTGGCTCTGCAGCTATTTTTAGGCGGACCTGCCGATTCCCAGCAGCCCTGCCAGCAAGGCTACCGAAGGGCTCCATGACCTCACACGGGTCACCTGGAGAGCTGCAGGTTAGGCTGAAGCCCTGGGTCCTCTATTTATTACTGCAAAACTGGTCTGCTACCCTTCCTATTCATCTACATTCATCACCCCTTAGCTAATGAGCCTCATTTATCAACTCTAGATTACAGCTATCCCTCTATTATCAAAAGCAATATCCTGCAAAATCAGTTACGTTGTAGCCTTTCTTAGTCTCTAATTTTGTCTTGCAGCTTTTTCCCCCCTGCTTGTACTCCTTCATTAATTTTTTGGAACTAACTGACAGTCCTATCAAATAGGTTGAAATTCATTTCCCCCACTTCTTAAATGGAAATCTTCAGAAAATGAAGTGAAAAAAAATGTGCATGACATGCTTACTGTGCATATAAACATTTAAGAAAGATAAAATAATACACTGCCATGAAGCTACTATCCTGGTTACAAGGGATATCCATCTATCAGATGGAGATTCAAGATGCCCATCGTGAAACTTTGCACACAAAGATTCAAGCTATTTAAAATTAGACTCTGCTTCTTCTTTAAACATGATTTTCTTCAGACTTTCCATGTACTTAGCCTAGCTTTACCTAAAAGAATTCCAAACTGGTGAGGTTTTACTGAATAATGATTTACAGAACAAATATTTAACTGGAAGACTGTTTGGAAAGGCGGAGAAGCAGCAAATTTTCCCACTCTTCCTACTTCCTACTTTTATTCAGTTCCAGTATACCTTCTATTTTCAAAACGACTACTAATAGACTGAAGCAAAACTAGAGTGTAAAAATAAATAATAACCCATTAAATAAGGATAATAACCCATGTTGGAAAACCCGCATTTGTGACAGTGACATTTTATAAAATTAAGACTTTCAATAAAGTTCTTACATGCTCTTCTTGACCTTGATCCCGAGAGACTTGGTAAAGACTAGACGGGTGGTTAAAGTTACACTTGAGAACATGATCTATCCTAGGTGAGAAGCTGAAGCATTGTGTCTTCCCAACGTCAAAGCGTGTGTGCCTTCATTCAGAACAAACGGGCATGATGAAACGCATTGCTCTGCCAGACAGGGCACCAGCCTCCAGAAAATCTTCTCCGGCCCTCCCTTACATAGAGGGCTCACATTTTATGGCTTCTGTTTTCTAATTTTAAAATATGCCTTCCTCAACTCCAAAACTGCACATACTCCAATAACGTTTCGAGAACAGGACACTCAACAGCCTCTGTACTCATGTGTACACAGGGATTATCCACACGTGAACACTAGTCAAGGAACACAAATGTCTCTTTCAGTAACTTACCATTTTTTAAATGCTCAAGATGATGTGAGAATGCTGAATCAAAGACAACAGTGCTCTCCTTAACTTTTAAATGACAACTTAAGTCCTAGCTACGCATAAAAGTGTTTGGAAAGAATTTGTTCATCAGCCGTACAATCTCTCTCTCACCTAGTCAATTTTAACTTTGACAAATGCCTGCCAATTGATATGTTAAGGCAGTCTTCATTTCTAATTGGGATGAAAACTTGGTAGAAAGCAGAATCGAGTTTAAAAGTGGTTTCACCTTTTGAAGATGAATTGAATCAATCGAACCTTATCAACAAAATGTCCCTACTGACACATGATCAATATTCACATACGCAGTTTGATCGGAGTCCTGGTGTGGCACCATAGGATAAGCACTGGACCCCAAGGTCGGTTTGAACCCCAAGGTTAGTAGTTCAAACTCACCAGTTGAACCCTATCAGGGTCGCTATGAGCCGGACCTGGCTCGATGGCACTTAACAACAAAAGAAATGTCATTAAAGATTAAAAACACAAAAACAGAATACTCTTCTTTCAGCAAAGGCAGAACATTAGGTGCCCTGTTACCTCTACCTAACCCCACAAAAGAATATTCTTGGTAATAACAGTTTTCCAACCATTTTCTTCCAGGCTGCCAATATCCTGTTTCACACCCGCTATTTCAAAGGACAACCAGCATTTACTACCTCCTCCCTTTCACAAAGGCTCAAAAACATATGTTCTGTCTAAAGCCCAGTATTTCCTTCTAATTGCAAACTCAACCAAAGTGCCATAAGCACTATTCCATGCAACATTTAGTTTTGTGGGTTTTTTTCCTTCATTAGCTCAAAAATTTAAGTCCTTTTTCATGTCAACCTCTTTAGATATTTACTATTTATGGAAAAGAGGGATAGAAAGTGGTGTTTTATTACCTGATGGGCCTCAAGAATAGCTGATATTTATAGACATTTTCTACACAGCCAGATCAAGGCAACCTATTCTCAAATGCTGGTAGAACGTGACCGCCAAGTTGCTCGAATTCCAATTCTTAGAAAAGCAGAATAATAGGCCTGGCTACCTCAACTATAAAACTAGTAGCAGGGAGCTCAGAAGAGGAAAACACATCAGTTATTTCTAACCTAAGGAATATTAACAACTCCAGATCCCTAGACAAAAGGCACTATTTTACTTAGAACAAAGGGGGAGAAAAAAAAACACACCTCTTTCTGGTTCTGTTTTGTTTACGTCCTTTTGTACATGTTTATAAATATTTCATTAACAACAGTCTATCTGTATACTACAATTACTGAAATTCTAAATTACCGTTACTGTCAATTTGTTTATCTTTATAATTAAAAAGTACGTGTTACTCAAAAAAATGATGCTTTTCATACTATTTTTAGTCTATCCAAAAAACGCTGTTTCTTTTCCTGAAGCTTAAGGTTGCAGAGGTAAACCTCAAATGCCATTGTCCAGTAAGGGTAAATGATGTGAAGAACATCCCACCCACCAAGACAGTCCTTCCCGATCATAGTACATAGAGCCATAGACTCTTCCAAAGTCAATAACATGAATAGGAGCCCCGAACAATGGGGAAAGAACCCACAAATACGATAAAACTGGGAGGAACAAGTATTTAAAAACAGGTTTTTAACGTAAGTTCTAGCAGGTAAATGCTTACTGAGTAGAACATAATAAACACCCTGAAAAGATCCTACTCAAATAGGGGCAGCGAGACAGTTATGAAAATAACTGCGATACAAGGATGACTAGGAACTGCAAGGTCAGATGTAAATGCCACTAAAAAAGTCAACACAAAGGATCAAACTCTATTTTGAGGGGTTAACTTACAACATAACTTGAGATGTATGAAAGGGCCAGTGGCTAGAAGAGTGGCCTGCATGAATTCTTTCATATGGACCTTCTAGCCATAGACTTTTTAAGTTCCACAAAATGACTGGTTTTCCTGATGGGTCTGGGTCCTCTGGAGAAAGCAGTATGGCTGAAAGATTCAGTTATACGATTCAGTTGTGAGTGATTGGTAACAGGGTTAAGTGTGAAAATGCAGAACGCTAGCATAGGTATAAAATGAGCCATCACACTACTCGGGGGGCCCCCTTTGGACCCTGAGATCCCTGTGCACCGACGGTCCCCAACCCAAGGACAGACAGCTGTGACATCTAGGAGCAGCAGCACCGGGAACCAGAGCACCAGAGAGAGTGGTGTGAGTCCCCGCCCACAGAGTAGGGAAAGCTGAGTGACAAAGGGCAGGAGCAGGCTGGCTGTCTCCAGGTACTTATTGGGGAACAAGGCTGGCTGGTCCACTGTGCTAGAGCCCAGCGCCTTCAGGGTGAGGCTTACAGTAGAGTCAGGAGCCCTAAAAGGGCTCTGTAACCTGGTTAGAGCAGGGCAGAGGCCTGGCTGACGAGAGGCTGTCCTGGCTGGAAGAACTATGCCCTGAGCATTTCTGACCCTGACTTGTAACCTCCTCACTCCCTAGTAAGCCTGGTCACTGTCAGCATGTGGCTGAGTTCTGTGTGGCCACAGCAATGAATTATCAAGCCCAGCTGAGCAGAGAATGGTGTGGGGTAGACTGTGAGTGTCCGAATCAGTAGGGAGGCTGGACGGTACTTTTTCAGACCTCTCAGTTTGTCTTGAGCTTAAATGCTGGGTTCATGTCATATCAATAGTAGAGGCAGTGAGCACTACAGAATGTGTTAAAATTGTAATTGATAATATTCTAAGGGAACAGAGTTCTTCGTGCTCTATGCTAAGATTTGCTAATAGTGACAGTATTAATGATACACAAGTGAATGCATCTCACAGGAAGGAAGAACTCTGATGAAGAGAAAAATACACGAGCCTTCTTCTGGAAGATTCACTTCTCATTTAGTTTAAGTCTGAGCCCATTGACCAAAAATGGCCTCAAGACCACAGAGGACAAGAGTAAAGTTATCAGTCATTTGCTTTATGAGAAGGATGTAACAATCTACTCCTGTCAGCTAGAAAGCACAACTGTGTTCCCTGCTGAAGATCACCAAGAATTTAATAACATGCAAATACAGACCAATACAAGTTCCAGCAAAGGTGAGAGGACAACTGACTGAGATCAAATTGTTGTTGTTAAGTGCCTTCCAGTCAGTTCCGAACTCACAGCGACCCTGTATAGGGTTTCTGAGGAGCCGCTGGTGCGTTCGAACTGCACACCTGCAGTTTAAACCAACCTTGAGGTCTCATGCTTATCCGATGGCACCAACACCAGGATTCCAAATAACAGATTTGTTGTTGCTGTTAAGTGCCATCGAGTCAGTTCCAATCCATAGCGACCCTGTATAGGGTTTCCGAGGAGCAGCTAGCTGGTGAGCTTGAAATGCCGACCTTGCAGTTCAAATGACTTTGCAGTCTGACACATTAACCCATAGTGCCACACCAGGACGGTATTGGAAATGTCATTTCTTGTAATGAGAGGCTGTTAACTCAAACTATGAATCAGACATACAGAAAAGTATTCTAAAATCTGTTTCAAAATAAGACAAAAGAAATGCTATAAAATAATTATAATAATTTCTTATAAATGGCCACTGGAGGAGCAGCTTTGTTACATAATGGCTGTTGTTACAGATTCTGACTCACAGTGACCTTGTGCAGGGTTTCCGAGGAGCAGCTGATGAGTTTTAACTGCCAACCTCATGGTTAGCAGTCCAGTGCTTACCCTATAGCACATGCCAGGACTCTATGTAGCATGGATAAAGGCCTATAAATTATACAGCACAACGTGACATCTCAGTGTTTCAAAAGCTGCAAGTCATAAGAGCTATAATTTATTTAGTTTTAAATTGCTAAACTAGAAATTACAAATATGATGATGTCAAATTTTAAATAAAAAGATAATTTATATCATTGACTCTTTGGAGAAAAAAAGCACAGCATAAGTTAATCTATTAAGGATCCAGTAGTAGATTCAGGAGCTCTGGTAGCGTAGTGGTTACAAATCGGGCTGTGAACCTCAGGGTCAGCAGTTCGAAACTACCAGCTGTTCTGCAGGAGAAAGATGAGGCTTTCTGCTCCCATAAAGATTTACAGCCTCGGAAACTCTGTACAGGGTCGCTATGAGTCAGAACCGACTCCATGGCACATTACCACATTACCAGTAGATTCAGATGTGACAACAAACACAGCTTTCCAATTTCTATGCTACCAACTTAGCCAAGGAAAAGAACAAAAGCATTCAGTGGCCCAAATTTCAACCAAGCAGTCGATAGGTACATAGGAGTGACAATACCAGTAAGGTATGCTCACCATGGAATGGTCAGTCATTCAACATTAACATTTATCTAAGGACAAAGTTGAGACTGGATGGAAGGGTAGATAGAATGCAAACAGTACCACAGGGAGGAAGCCGGATACTTGTTATGTGGAGGGAATTTCAATCATTGAGACTTAACAAAAATCCTCACCACTGGACCAATAAATGACATTCTTATCAACAGAGAAAAGACTGAAGTTGTCAAGGACTTCATTCTTCTTGGATCAACTACCAACACTCACGGAAGCAGCACTCAAGAAATCAAATGACGTATTGCATTAGGCAAATCTGCTGCACGAAACCTTTTTCAAGTGTTGAAGAACAAAGATGTCAGCTTGAAGACTAAGGTGTGCCTGACCCAAGCCATGGTATTTTCAATAACCTCATATGCATGTGAAAGCTGGACAGTGATTAAGCAAGACCATAGAAGAATTGATGCTTTTGAGTTACGGTGTTGGAGGAGAATACTGAAAGTGCCATGGGCTGCCAAAAGAACCAACAGATGTGTGTTGGAAGAAGTGCAGCCAGAATGCTGCTTGGAGGCCAGGATGGCCAAACGTCGTCTCATACTTCAGACATATTGTCAGGAGGGACTAGCTGCTGGAGAAGCATATCAAGTTTGATAAGATGGAGGGTCAGGGAAAAATAGGAAGACCCCTAGCGAGACGGATTGGTCAAGTGGCAGCATCAATAGGCTCAAGCGTGGCAACAATCGTGAGGTTGGCCCAGGATCGGGCAGTGTTTCGTTCTGCTGTGCATGGGATCACTATGAGTCGGTACCGACTCGAAGGCACCTAACAACAACAAATGATTTGTTGAATAGCAGTTTCTCACACTTACAAAGTCCTGGTGAAAAAAAAAAAAGGCACACTAAAGTTCAGGTAAAAAGGCCAATTTTCATCATTGTAACAGATTGAGCGGGTTTTAGGTACAGTGGCTGGCCTCTGGTTTGTCATTTATCCAATAACTAACACTTCTACATACTCACCATAAAACCTAGAATCACTTTTTGTAATAAAATACTAAAATATGCTTAAAGTTCTATTGAGACCCTCAGCCTCTTATCCATCTGCAAGTTCAGGGTTTTGTTTTTGTTTTGTTTTTTAAACAGCAATACAAGAAACCTTAAATCCTCTGGGGAAGTAGACAATGTAAAAGGTAAAAAGGGAGGAACAAGCTATTATAGAAACACAAATAGAACAACTCAGGGAAAAATGGAAGTTATTAATAAATATAGTGGTTCACATCCCCACACACTTTAACCTCCTTTTCCAATAATTAGTTAGTGCCCATCCCAGACCCGAACATTGTAGTCAGCTTTCTGGAACCACGACATTTCCTCCCTTCATGGGCTATGTGAAGGGTGCACTGCATGCCAACCGCACATCCCACCTCATACACAAGTACACACCCAGTGAGTGCTCCACAAGTTCCCAATGGGCGCACAGAAACCAGTCTACTGAAAGCTACACTGAGTAGCTGTATCTACAGAGACAACATTTCCATCTGGGAGCACACATCGCCTGCCTGTGAGAAAATCTACACAGTTGGGCTTCTCTTAAAACACTACGCTCCAGTGTGGTCATAGTAGAAACAGTGGTGACCGAACGTAGCGTTCACTGTCCACCTGCTTCCAGGCCTTAATTGACATGAACACCACAGACGAGTTCCCAAGAGTCTGCTACAACATACTCAGCTGTGAGTTATGTACTGACAAACTCAGAGCATAAAATACAGAGCCGTCACTGTTTTCATCCCTTCAAAACTCAAGTCCCTCAAGAATAAATACTCCAACACGACTAGAGAGTGACTCCAATACGACTCCACCCTCTTCACCTACAAAGCTGAGAAAAAAGGGAGTTTCAAAACTATGTCCATCAGATTCAAAGGCAGTGTATGTACAGTGTCCAGTGGTCCTAACTTCTTGCCCCTTTAAGGTTACACATTACTAAATACAGGTATGGCGTGCATGCCAAATGCCATATATAACATTCATTACAAAAGCTTGTTCCCAAATGTTTACAACTGATACATTGATACCTTAAATCTTACCTAATGCAACCGTGTTTGAAATGTAAATTAAAACCTTGCCAAGCCTGATACCCTATCTCCAACAAACGTTTGCAGTAGTGATTAAATAATAATTCTTCAATTCACATCAGAATACTTCAACAAGAAAACATGTAAAAGCATTTATTTGTATTTATTTGTATAGATTCATTTTTTAAGTTTATAAGGAACATCTCATCTACATTAGGCTCCCTATAAAAATGCAAATTAAGTACAGCTGAACTATTTGAGGGTTGACCTGATACCCTACAATAAAACTACTACTTTTACCAACATACACCCCAAACACCATACACACTATTTATTGGTGGAAATGCTTTCCGAGTTGCTTTGTCAAATTTTAAATTCAAATACTTCCTTTTAGGTTTGTTTTTTTAAAACAAACAAAAAAAAAACACTAGGTGATTTCTCATTATTTAAAGATAATATCCCCAAAGAAATTCAGGCTACAATCAGCAGCAGCTTAATCTCATCATTTATATCCTTTGCTAAGTAGGAATTTTTTTTTATGTTTCAACTCGGACACAGATGTCTCTGTTCTGTGTCATTACCAGAAAGCAACAGGCTACAGAAATCTCAATTCTCTGCAAGCAGTAACTGCCTGCTCACAAAACCAAGCAGCCAGGTAAAACCTTCCAGGAGGTGTCTGGACTCTGAAATGGAGACATGTACAAATGAAATAGACTTAAGCCAGGACTGTATCACTCCTAGAAATTAAGCCCTAAAATAATAACAAATAGCTGAAATCTAGACAGCTCTCTCCCAAATCTTAACCTAAAATACAACAAACAAAAATAACTCTTAACAACAACAAGAAGCACATTCCATGCCCATTTCCAAGTTAACACAATAATGTCTTAATGTCTTACTGGTAAGCTTGATGGTCTCTCTTGTTGTATTAAGTTCAAGTCTTCGTGGTTCGGTTTCCCGGGGGCCAGAGGAGGTTGAGACCTAGTTCCATAGCCTTCCTGAGACATGTCCTGAATAAACACAAATACAGAAGCACGCAGTCAATACCTCAATGAGTGAGAAGCTTCTTCAGTACCCAACCTTATCACAACCAACTAACATATTAAGTAGACACACACTCTTTTAGCTATCATTTCCTAAACGTTTCATCAAAAGCATTAACAAAAGATAAAACAGTGAATTATCAATAACAAAATGTATCTGTTATTAACAGAGGCATCCTAAGACCATGCCCAGTACATACCATATGTGAGTTTAGCAGGAAAATGACCAGTCCATAAAAGGTGATGTCTGACCATAGCCAAACTCTCCTTTTTAACGGAAGAAACCCAAAGCTCATTGTATTACCAAATTCTGATTTTGGTTGAATGGTCTTTAATATTACCTCCAAAAAACAAAAACTTTATCATCAACTGACTTTTAATATGCTTTCTCAGTAACCCACGA
Source organism: Chrysochloris asiatica (assembly GCF_000296735.1). Classification (NCBI taxonomy): domain Eukaryota; kingdom Metazoa; phylum Chordata; class Mammalia; order Afrosoricida; family Chrysochloridae; genus Chrysochloris; species Chrysochloris asiatica. The sequence goes on along the minus strand of NW_006408635.1, from coordinate 5,885,701 downwards.
AACAACAGAAGTAGTTATGAAGCTCAGTTTCCTAGGCTTTCTGTTGGTATGCTTCTTAAGCACTGTCTGTATACAGGGATCTGTATAGGGTTTCCAAGGAGCACCTGGTGAGCCTGAACTGCCGACCTTGTGGTTCAAATCGAGCTTGCAGTCCAGCGCATTAACCCACAGCGCCACACCAGGACTCTATTAAAAATACATACGTGCCAAGGGCTCCATATGCCCACATGGTACCATGTTCAGAGAACAATAAAGAATAAAAGCCAGTGGTGAACAAACACCCCAAACATATGCTGAGGGGCAGGACACTGATCATTAACAGGGTATTCTGACATCTTGTGGAACACTTTTCCTGGAAATATTCTGTGTTTTCACAATTATGCTAAAATAATATTACATGATTCCAATGCTACACTGCACTGAGCATTCTGTCTCCTGGCAAGTTACCTGCTCAATGCAGCTAGCTCACTGGTTCCCTGCAAATGCTCTGCTATGCTACCCTAAGCAGCAGCACAGAATGTGGAACGCATATTACATAGGCTAACTGGCATGGAAAGTTGAAGGACCAGTTTCTGATTGTAGAGAAGAAAATAAAAAAGAGAGTAGAAAATACCACACACTAGAAAAGACAATTTCTTGCCTTAGTCCCTTGTTCAAATGAGTGTGGGGATGACACAAACGTTATATGCAAGTTCTCCTCCTTCTTGTAAGTCCCTAAACAGCTTACTTGCAAAACGAATGTGGAGTAGTTGGAACCCTATAAAAAGCTTCTGCTGCCCCACCCCTTTCTAACACAGAACACACTGCAAAGGCTTCTGCTGCTGACGCAGGGAAACTTCGGACCAGGAGGTGGTGCTGCCAAGCACAAGGGCCTCACAACTAGCTCGAGTCAGCCCAGCGAGCCTGGGCTGGAGGGAGAAGGGAAGCCACAAGCCCAGAAGCCCTTTTTCCTTTAAATGAGAGCTCACCCTGAGAGGAAACACCTCAGAGCCACACTGAGTGCCCAGTACAGATTCTGCTGACAGACTGGCATCCCGGCTTACAGGATTTTCTAGGCAACAAAAAGAAGGGGAGGAGCCAAGGGGCCTTGAATGGGGTGCACCCAGTGGAGCAGTCAGTCAGCCTGAGGGGGCACAAAAGCTGAGGCTGGGCGATCTGACCACAGGCCCCCTGCCCCTGAATTTCCTCAGATTAACTGTAAGGACTCCAGGGCAAGGAGGGCACCAGGCCTCCATTCAGAGGCCTTCACTGTGGAACAAAACTCCCACAGAGGTGCCGGGCAGCTCCACAATGGGTAAACAGTTGAGCAGGCCGCCCCCCAGACGCACGGGTGTGCAGACTTCCTGGGAAGGGGGCAGGCAGGACACTTTTTGGGGGGAAAGTTTCTGTAGGGCCCAATGACTAGCAAGGCCTAGGCTTATTAGCCTTTTAAATTTGTTTCTATTTTCTCTGTTTTGAAAGTACTGAAGACCATTACAACCACAGTGAATACACATTTCAATTTTGCTGTGTCCCCTCTAGAATACACCAACACCAGGCTAACAGACTGAATGCCATTGAAGAATTTACTGTGACTTCACATTTCACTTCCTTTTCAAAGTTCAAAACAATTAGATTCCGCCCAAATCGCAAATCCTATTCCTAAACCTCGAGAGGCTTTCAACTACATTACAATAATGATCCCAATATTTGGATTTAACAGCCAAACAAAATTTAGTGAGAATCTCTGACCATGAACTTGTTCTGCTTCATTTTAAGTAGTCGGAACATCAGGGCGGATTTAACTGGGAGACCATATGGAAAATGCCACAATTCCAACCTACAACATCGTCTCTATACAGCTTGCAGCGGGACTATAAAGTCTGTGTTGAGCTACTCCAATAAAGACATAAAGTTACATCCCATAACCATCGTGAGCCTTTTCACCGTCAGAGCCACATGTGCAATAGTGACCAGGAAGCACAGTTTTACATTTTACAACAGCACTACCTCCTCTGGTTATAAAGAAAGTATAATCCATGAGTTACTACTATGTAAGGAGTCCTGTGGTGGTGCTGCGGATCAAGGCGTTGGGCTGCAAAGTCAGTTTGAACTGTAAGGTCAGAGGTTCAAGCTCATCAGTCACTCCTTGGAAACCCTATACAAGGTCGCTATACGTCAGAACCGACTTGCCGGCACTTAACAAAAACAGCTATGATGTCAAGGAGCTCTGGTAGTGTAGTGGTTACGAGTCCAGCTGCTAACCTCAAGGTCAGCAGTTCAAAACTACCAGCTGCTCCATGGGAGAAAGATGAGGCTTTCTGCTCCCGTAAAGATTTACAGCCTCAGAAACCCTGTGCAGGGTCACTGTAGGCTAGAACTGACCGACTCCACAGGACACTACCACTACTGTGTAAATGAGTACGCATCAGCAACAGGTGTAGTTTTTGGAGACACTTACATAAAATTGTGTTCTTTTAAAAGAAACAAGCCGGAGAGAATGTGGTTTACCCTTTCAGAATTCTTTATCAGTACTATTTCTCTTCATCTCACCCACAAATGTTGTACCCTGACAAGAGAATGTGGTTTGCCCTGTCAGAAGGCCTCATCTTTATCAGTATTATTTCTCTTCATCTCACCCACAAATGTTGTGCCACAACCTTGCTTGATGTTATGAGTCAAAGGTGAGAGAGTCACGAAGTAACACAAGTGGGGCAGTGCCTGGAGATGTTCGTTTGAAAAGTTTGCACTGAGATATTCCTTAAACAAATACAGCAGATGCTCACAGAATGGCTCCTAACTACTACTCCCTTTGCTGGGCACTGCCACATGCCACAGTGTGAAATATGACCAAGAAGACAGTACCAGTGTCCCATTTACATTTTCAGAACGGCTAAGATCACAACGATCAGAAGGATCTTAGTAAAAAGACCAAGAGTACAAATGCTTGTTTGCCTTTATTACAACATGAGTTAAATAATGGCAGCAGATAATTAAAACATTAAGGACTTCTGAAAACATGCTACAAAGTGAAAACATTCCCATGGTATAAATTCAAAGATGAAAAGAGATAAACAAAGAAAAAGCTGAGATGGTCTCCCTCCCTGGGTCCCTTCACAAGGTTACTACTGCTAACAGTGTGTAAGTTCTTTATCTTTTAAACTTACCTGGAAAACAGTTTCGGTAAATTGTTTCTATGTTTGGTTTGGTTTGTCTCTTACCACTATTATACCTTAGAGTCCATCCTGTGTCTGCACTTAAGTACCTACCTGAGTCTTCTTGGTGTGGCTACGAAGTTCATTACTTGGCTGTGCGTTCACTTTTTACCCAGTTCCCTCCTGCTAGACTGAGATTGTTCCTAATCTCCTGCTACGGATACAGCATTATAGTTACCATCCCTGACCACCTATGTGGATGTGAAATATTTCTGTAGCATCAAGCACCACAAGTGGAATTTCGGTCACCAAAGCCCGGTACATGTAAACTTGTGATTGTTGTTAAGTGCCGTGGAGTCGGTTCCAACTCACAGTGACCCTGCACAGGGTTTCCGAGGCTGAAAATCTTTACGAAGCAGAAAGCCTCATCTTTCTCCCGCGGAACAGCTGGTAGTTTCGAACTGCCAACCTTGAGATTAGCAGCCCAATTTGTAACCACTGTTGTGACTGTTGTTGTTAAGTGTTGTCGAGTCGATTCCGACCCATAGTGACCCTGTATAGGGTTTCTAAGAGCAGCTGGTGAGCTTGAACTGCCTACCTTGCAGTTCAAACGGCTTTGCAATGTGGCGCATTAACCCACAGTGCCACACCAGGACTCCACTGTTATGACAGAAAACAAAGTGTTCTGAGTAAGGCAGTATCGATTTACATACACTCTCAGCCAGACATTTGTAACAGAACAAGCTTCACGAAAAGATGTGTATGCTAGCTAACACCACAGTACCACTGACCACACGAAAAAGCAGAAAATCTAGAGTGAGGGAGGACTGGATAGACAGCAACAAGAATACAAATAAATAAATAATGCAAAAGCACATGGAATATAAATTGAAGGAAGACGGAAGCACAGACGAGGAAGAACACCACCGTGCCTGACAGAGTAAAAGGCGGTGGGCCCAAGGAGGGGCTTGGTGAGAGGCAGCAGTCCAGAAGCGACCAAAACATGATGTCTTCTTAAAACAGAATCCCCCTACCAGAGAGCTCACATCTGAGTTACAGGGACCACGTGGCTGCTAGATCCAGAACTTGTGATGATCCCCATGCTATTTACGAAGCTGTTTCCAACACCCGTGTAAAGTAAGAAATGCCAGGGAGACAGTGAGGCTGCCTGAGCATGATTACTGCAATGTGCCGAAGGCAGGCAATGAGGATTTGAGGCATTTGATAAATCCTGCCATATACGCCATTGAAAAAGTCATCACTGAGAACCCTATAGGGATCGCCACTGGTTGTCACCATTTCTAACTAAGGATGGGAACGTGAAGATGGTCTTGGCACATGAGGCATGGTAGTGGGAGGGAAGAAGGCGGGGTTCGTCCCCACAGAGAAGCCAAGCTGGACAAGTGACCTATGTGCTGACTTGACTCTCTATTCATGTTTGTAACGAAATCAATGGAAACCATCCATCCCCAAAGGAAAGCAGTACCTATTTATCCACCGAATGTCCACTAGAAAATGGCATGGTCATCACTCACTCGGCATCTCGGGGAAGTCCTGGTGGGAAGAGGCACACAGTGTGTGCCGTTACCCTGACCACAGCCCTGAGAAATAGTTCCTACTATTACCAGGAGGCTGCAGAACTGGTGTTCAAGCACTGTCACTGCACTCGGGACACATCTCCATTTCTTACGTGACTGCGCTTAGAGAAAACTAGGAGCTTCAAGTTAATGCAATCGTGACCTTTGTGCTCTAGACTTCCCTATGCTGCTGCTGTTGTTGTGAAATGCCATCAAGTCGGTGCTGACCCACAGCTATCCTGTAGAGGGCTTCCGAGAAGCAGCTGGTGGGCTGGAACCACCAACCTTGCGGTTAGCAGTCTAATGCTTACTCTTTCATGTGGTCTCCTCCAATTCCCTTTTTAAAAAGTATCCATCTTAAGTATTTTAAATGTCGATGCTTCCAAAACACCCAATTCTATTATCATGGATAATTTTATTGTTGTTTTTTTGTTTGTTAAGTGCCGCCATCGAGTTGATTCTGACCCATAGTGACCCTGTGTAGGGTTTCCAAGGAGCAGCTGGTGAGCTTGCCCACCGACCTTGCAGTTCAAATGACTTTGCAGTCTGACGCATTAGCCCACAGTGCCACACCAGGATAAATAAGAAAAATTACAACACAGTCCATTCTAGAAATCAGAATACAAGGCAAGTCTCTCCCTAGTACTCCTTGTCACTAAGTAGTGGTAGATATTGCAAGTCCACAGGCTGATGCCAAGCCAGCTTGGGTTATGTCCTGGGAAGATTCCTCCACTGGCTCCTCTCTGCCTACCTTCCCTACAGAGCTACGGTCCCTCAGACCTTTACCCTCCTACACACACATGCCTCACAACCACACACCATAGACATGCACACACATCACAGACACCACATACTCCACACCCCTCATACCCAGACACTACAGACATGTACACACACATACACACACATATCACACGCTCATAGCACACATCACAGACACGTGCACACCACACGGTGCTGACTTCCAGATGTACTTCACGGCCTTGTGTTCTACATTATAACATCTCTGCCTATAGGTCCTAGGGACCCCTCCCTCATAGTGTCAGGAAATAAGACTCCCGCTGCCCCTTACACTTGCTTCTCAAGTTGTCACCTCACAAACCTCAGGACACTTCTCACAGCCACTGGACAAGACACATTTTTCTTCCACACTCTGTCAGAACTGACCCCTCACCAAATCCACTTACTGTCATTGCCAGCGCTTCCCCTTTACCTTACTGCTAGCGTCTTCATTTGTACCACTTTCCACCACCGTCAATGAGGTACAGACTTCCAAAAACACAGTGGTCAAGTGCTCTGAGAGTCTAGAGAATGAAGTCCGCAGTCTAAGCGCTCTTACAACCCTCCCTGGCTACCAGCCTCGCCTCTCTCTGGCCTGTCCCAGCACTCACTCTGAACCCTGGGACTCAGCATCGCTCCATTCCTGTGTTCCACCTAGGCCACCCAAGCACTGCCTCCCAGTGTCCCTGTCAGGAATGGGTCCCTTCCTTCTTCTGAATCTGTACAATAGGGAGAGGGCTCTGGGTTCCAGCTTGCTAGACATGAACTCCACAATTCCATCAAGCCAAGATGCTGCTGACTCTTCTAACGGCAGCCTTTATATACACTCCTCTTGAAGAATTCAGGATGCTCTATTTTAACTCTTGGTTTGTGTATCTCCCAAACTGGACTCGCAGTTGCTCTAAGGGAGAGACCTTGCCCTGTTTACTTGCAGATCCTTGGCACACAACAGGTTCTCAATAAAGGCGGCCAATGGCTGACAATGCCACCTAAGAGCTTACACTTAGAACTAGACACAGCAACACAAAAATAGATGTATGAGGACAAATACATAACACTGAACAAAACTTGGGCTCACGGCCAAGAAAATTTATCATGTTAACAGCTCCACTGCCTAGTAGCAATGTGCTACAAGATATATTTTACTGTTTGTTACTGGAAGTCTTAAGGCAAAAAAAAAAAATTACTACTGAAGAACATAGTAAAAAAATCTACTAGCAATGAAGAGGGAGGTGTGCCATGAACACTGCAGGATAATGCGCTGGACCACAAGGTCAGTCTGAACTGCAAGGCTGGTGGTTCAAATCCACAAGCCGCTCTTCAGAACCCCTCTACAGGCCCGCTATGGTTTGGAACCAATTCAATGACGCGAACACCAACAAGAGCCAACAGAAAGAATCTGTGGTTTCAACACCGAGAGGGGAGGCTGTACTAGCAGTCTGTACTCATGATAAAGCATACCCCAGTAGGGAAAAGTCTGGCCAAAAAGCAAAATTACAAAACAAAACAAAAACTGGTAATCTGACAAACCTGCAGATCAAATGACCACTTTACAGGAAGTAAAAAGGCTCTAGGAACATACAAGTGGTCACTGACTTATGAACGACACATCTGAGTTACGATGAACTGCACTTAAGACCTTCTGTAATATGCACTATACACAATGTTGCAGCATGTAATCTGCTGATGTCATCATTTTAGATGTTCAAAGACTGGCTTTATATGGATCCTGATAATAAAAAGACAATCATAATGATTTATTTTTTCTTTTTCTTTTTAAAGAATTATCTGACTTATGACAGAATCATCAGAACGAAGCTCTATTGTAAGTAGTTTTAATACTACCTGGATTAAAACATAGTGACCAAACATAAACACTGTTTCAACAGCGTCTCTTAGAGTTTCAAAAGCTATAATATACATCTTTCCGGGAGCAGCCAGCCTCTTTTTGAAGAAATCAGTAAATCCCAGATTGTGGAAATCACCAATGAAAAGAAAGACCTGGTTTCTTCAATAAATAAATTGCAAAGGAAGAGAGGTAGAGGAGATAGAAGACCATCTTAAAGACTGCAAGAGATAATTGTTGTTGTTAAGTGCCTTCAAGTTGGTTCTGACTCATAGGGACCCTGTATAGGGTTTCTGAGGCATTAAATCTTAGTGGGAGAAGAAAGCCTCATCTTTCTCCCATGGAGTGACTGGTGGACTCGAACTGTGGACCTGGTGGTTGCTGTTCACCGTTTATCGTAGGGAGCCACCTCCCTCAAAGGATTAAACAACTGTAATGTGTAGACTTTATCTGAATCCTGATTCAAACCATCTTACAATATAAATCAAACAAAAACATGCAATCCATTCTGAGATGATTGGAAATTTAAAGGCTGGATATATGATATGATAATATGAAAAATATTACATGTAACTATAACTGAATTTTGTTTATGTTTCTTTTTAAAAGCCCTTGGTCTTTCAGAGATACATACTGGAATATTTAAAGATGAAGTGATACAATGTCTGGGATTTTAGTCAAAGTACTACTAGGGGTGAGGGAGTGAGGAAGTACAGGAAGTGGGGGTACAGAGGAAACTAGTCTGGCCACGTCATTGTTGAAAAATGAGCAACATAGAATGGGTTTCTGTCTCCTTTTGATCAAGTTTGAAATTTTCAATTAACATGAAAATGGAATGAATGGTATGAGAGACAACTTGAGAAATCCAAATGTGGTGCTGAGGATGAGGTGCAGACCCCAGAGTTCCTCGGCAATTAAGACCTCCACTCACTGCTGCCTCATGGGTCCTTTTCCAAACTCATCTCTCAATCACACTGTCTTGATCCCAGCTCGAGTTGTCCTCTTTGCCCAAGTTTGAAACACGTCATCTTCATCTCTGTCCAAATTCTCACTTCCATGTTTCACAGATTTCAAGATGCCTTTTCTGTCTACAGAACCCTCTGACGACCATGAACTAACTTTTCCAGCAGACAAGCCCTGCCTCAAATGCCGCCTTCACCCTTGATTAGCGGTATGACAAATTTTCCTGAGCTCACTGTTCTACTCCAGAAGGCCTCTGAATGACTTGGTTTGTGAAGGTGAAGAACACCACACGCCCACCCCCCACCCCCCCACCCTCACGCTGGTGCATCACAGGCCCATGGTGCTCAGTGAATAGGACATTGGTAGTAAGGTCTGTGCCGATCAGTACAATTGTAATTGCCACTGTGTTGCCTAGTACAATATTACTTGTACTAGGCAATGTTGAATAACAATGCCAAATCTGTGAGACACAGACTCATTAAAGGACTTTATTTACGCTGAGCAAAATTAGTCACAAAAGGACAAATATTGTAGGAGACGACTCTTGTCAAGGAAAGGTTTTCTTCTGATTGGAATACCTAAAATGGGGATACAACATGCCCAGCGAAGGAGGCTTCCTGTGGAGCCTCTGCATTACACAAGACCATAGGTGGAATCCTGAACAGCATCCAGAATCTTCTGAGGGGAAATGTGCACTTGAAAGGACAAGCAGACCAGCCTGGAGTAACCAGAAGAACAAAAGATACTTCCTGAAAGAAAGACTGACAGGAAAAATACAAAACAGTATAGGCAGGCCGACTGATTACTACAAGAACAAACAAGTGGCTTGCCCAGGAGACATCAAGACAAGTGGTCGAGTCCCCCTCAAGGCAAACTCTCTTCTAAGACTAAAGCTCAACGGGAATGCATGCTCTGATTGGTGACCACATTCATCACCAATAAGGGGAAGTGAGGGAAAAACAGCAATGAAGCTGCGAGCTAAGTCCTACAACATTCAACAGGCTCCTGTGAACCCGGGTGGAAACCTGGTTGGCCAGCAGTGTGCCAAGTCCAGGGGACTCTTGGACCCAGAGTCAGCGACATAGCCACAGAGGACTAGAGTGGAGAGTGAAGCATCCAGCTGATAAACCGAGAGGGCCTATGCATAAGAACACCCACACTTGCAGATAATACCCACGTGACCTGGCTTCAATGGCTGGATGATCAGCTCAAACAGAAAAAGAAAGAAGAGGGGAAAAAAGAATAATCTGATACAATTTGATGAACTTGACATACACCTATGGGTGCAGTAGCTCAAATGAGGAAACAAATCTTCACAGCAGGGATCATTCCCACCCCCTCTCCACACAGAGAGGACAGGGATGGGCAACTTGGACATTGGCTCCCAAGAATGGAAGGGGCTACAGAGGCAAGAAGTTACTGGCTTATAAGCTTTCAAGAGGGAACCTAGATGCAGAGGGCATGGAGCAAGGTTAAAATCTCCACTGAGTAGTATCCATTCTGCCTAGTCAGGGCTGATGAAAGGAGATGATGAAAGGTCTTTTGCAATACAACATCGAATAATTATTATCAGGACTGAATGTAAGGACTGGAAATGTAAAGGTAGATGGTTTTGGGGCAAAGGGAAGGGAGTGATTAACCTTGCAGTCTTTGAGGTCCCTGGGACCATCAAAGGAGAAGAGCGGAGAACAAAACCCTACCCAGAGAAGCAGTGATGCCAGGGATGGAGGCAGAGACGATGACGTGGAGAGATGGAGCGGCTGGGGACTTTGGACCCAGAGAGAGAGAGGGGTGGTATGCGGATGACTGGGGGGTAGGCTTGCGGGGTATACCTTCTGGTTGATGGATGATGCATGGAAGGGATTATAATCATGTCAAGGAAACAATATACAATGAGATCAATGTGAAGCCGATGTCCTCCCATGTAAACTATCACATAATTCACAATAAAGCATTAAAAGAAAGAAAGAAAGAAAAGGTGTTCTTGCTAAAAGAAATTACTCACTGGTTGTTAAGTGTCTTTGAGTTGATTCTGACACATACGACCCTGAATAGGGTTCCCAAGGAGCAGCTGGTAGGTTTGAACAGATGGATCTTGTAGTTAGCAGCCTAGTGTTTATCCTATAGTGCTACACCAGAACTTAGCCTATGCCTCCCTGCACCCCTATGCTGGTGTACATATGTGTGTGTTTGTTCGTGTGCCCCCCTCACCCCCGTCTATCTGTCCTGGTGTGGAGCTGCAAGATAAAGTACTGGACCACAAGGTCGGTTTTAACCACAAAGTTGGTGGTTCAGCTCACCAGGCTGTTTCTTGGAAACCCTGTACAGGGTTGCTATAGGTCAGAACCGATGCGACAGCACTTAAGAACAACATATATCGATACATCTATATACATGCATATGTATATATATATATGTTGAGTACCTGCTTGAGAATCAGGTTTTCTTCTGGGAGGTTAATGAGGTCACATGGACCAGGGCGGACACTAAAGCTCATGGCTTCAGAGTGGTGTCTTACTGAAAGGAGACAGCAGACAGACATGGAGACACAGATGCAGGGAAGGCAGGAGTCATGGGAAAAGTTAAAGATCTACAAGCAGCCAAGAACTCAGGGACAGCTAGGGCTACCAACAAGGAGGGGTGCCTTAATTTGTGCTATGGACTTCTAGCCTCCAAACCATGAAGCAATAAAGCTCTGTTCTTTGAAGTCAGCACCTGCAGTGTTTTTGTTAGAGTAGCACTAGGTAAGGAAGGCAATGCTGTCCACGATCTATTTAGGACAATGATAAATGACTTCAATTCTCCCAAGACCACAGCTACTCTTCCCTTGCACCTTCCTTTAGCCCTGTTCCCAAATCTTTAATCTTAAACATCACAGAACCAACCTCAAACCCCACAGGCTGACTCTAAGAATTAAGGTCATTATAACCTCTGTTGTTAAGTGCTATTGAGTCAGTTCCGACTCATATAGAAGCCTTGTATAGGGCTTTCAAGGAGTGGATCATGGGTTTGAACTGCTGACCGTCCAGTGCTTATCCTACAGTGCCACAAGCAGCGCTCTGTATATACTGATGAGGCTAGACTCGAAACATTGCTTGTTTCCTACCAATACAAAGTGTTAATTATTTACAGAGATTTTGAAACCATTCTAGAAAAAGGACTGGCTTATAAGAGCTAATCTATAGTATTTCCTTACTGCTGCATTTCAGTAACATGGGCAGGTTTCAACAACAAAACGCCTCCTCACCCTCACACCACTTGGCAGCAGCCAGGTCCACAGGAGCAATGGCCCTGAGGGGGTTCTAGAGTACAGAGACGAACACCCCAAGAACAGTGCCTGCTCTCCTCTCAGCCAGTTCAGAACTACTCCAGGAGGCAGCTCCTTTGGCTCTGAAGACTCCAGAAAGCTTTTCATCTTGTTTTCCTTCTACCTGACAGTGAGTTCCCCCTAAACTAACAGTGGGCGCCCCCCCGACACACATGCACACAGCGAGCAGGGAAGCCACTTGGCTGCTTAAAATATATCTCTTAAAATATGGACGAGAGATTAGGAAGATAAAGTTAAAAGCTATGGACTAAAGTAATTAAGATTTTTAAATAGATTTGAATGAAGTCACCAAGCTGAACGAACCACCATATATATATGTTCAGCTATCTTTGTTTTGCAAGGGAAAAAGTGGTATAGGTAATAAAAAAAAAAATTTTAAACCACAAACTGATTATACAACATAAAAGAATCTCACTTCCCTTGATTATAGAAATAATTATTTTCCCTTTTCTATAAACCCAAGACAGAGATCTGCCTCCTAAACATTGTATTTATGATTAAGTGAGATAGTACCTTTCAGTAATTAGCATTATGCTAGCCCAACTCAAGTGCTTAATAAATGCTAGCCATTGTTACTTATTCTAACTAAAAACACACTAAGAATGAGAATCTAAACTGTAATTGAACTACAGGACTCAGTTCTGTAATGATGATGATGAAGATCAAGACGGGAGGTCATAACGAGGGCAGCAGCTAACAATTATAGAGTCTTCACCTTACTTATCGTTAAGTGCTTTATTCATTTAATAAAATTTTTGAACAGCACATAAACATCCTCATGAAATAAAAACGATTTTACACATGAAGAAGCTGAGGCACAGAGGTTGCATAACCAGCAAGTGGTGGAGCTGGGCTGTGACAACAGCCCCTCACTCCAGAACGGTAAGCCCCCACTGGACAAGGAGTAATGTCTGGAACCTACTGGTATAATGCAGTAGGATAAGCAAGGGATTGCTAACCACACGGGCGGCTGTTCAAACCCTCCAGCTGCTACTCTGAAACCCTATACTAGATATCCATAGCCACTATGAGTCAAAATTGACTTGCTGGCACTTAACAACAACAGCAATCCCAGAGGTGAAAAATCCTAGGATAAGCACTGGACTACCAACCACATGTCAGTAGTTCAAACCTACCAGCCACTCCTCAGAAACCCTAAACCTTGTGGGCATTTAACAACAACAACCCCAGAGTTGATGCATCTCTACCTGGGGGCTAGGAGCCCAGGGTATGAATTTTAACATACTCTCCAAATTTGCTTGTAAAGTTTGAGAACTGTTGGCTAAAGAGAGTGGAATATGTTCATTAAGGTATGACATTAAGAAATTAGTACAACGTGGGACCTATGATATTAAGCCACGAACCAGTTAACTAGGAATCCTGTTGTGGTACTATAGGATCAGCACTGGAATGTGAACCACAAGGTCAGCAGCTGAAACCCAATAGGCACTCCTTGGAAACCCTGTACAGGGGCGCTATGAATTGGAACTGATTTGGTGACACTGAACAGTAACAACAACCTAGTATGTCCTGGTGTGGCACTGTGGGCTGATGCGCCAGACTACAAAGTCAATTGAACTGCAAGGATGGCGGTTCAAGCTCACCAACTGTTCCTTGAAACCCTATACAGGGTTGCTATGGGTTGGAATCAACTCAATGGCACACTTAACAGTAACTACAAGGGGGCTTCAAAAGACTTATGGAAAATGAAATGAAAAGATAATGGCATTTTTCTATGAACTTTTTGAAGCCTCATCATACAATGTATAATTTTGCTGCATCATTAACAAGGTGCTTTATGGTGGTAAAACAGGTAGACATGAGTCTAACCGAGCCCTGAATTCTCCTGCTAAGGCTCATGATGGTCCTGTTTCTCAGCTGGATTATAGCAGCAGCACTTTAACTGGCAGCTCACAATGCTCCGAGAACTGACTCCTACCACCAAACCCAGTCCCTTCTCCTCCCCGGACCATGAAGCTAGTCATTCCAGGGAGACATGCTAGAGAATTGGAAGACACAAGGCAGGCTAATGATGCAGGAGACATGGACTGATCTCCAGCTTGCCTGGGCCATAATGCTCAGTAGTTTTGGTGGTGATCCTATGGAGAGTTTCCGAGGCTGTACGTGTTTACAGGAACAGAGAGCTTCTTTCTCCTGTGGATTGGCTAGTAAATTGGAACTGCAGTCCTTGTGGTTAGCAGCCCAACGCATAACCCACCACACCACCAAGGATACAGCACGCTTGATCCCATCAGGACCCTGATGCCATGTGAGGGAGTTTCTCAGACATGTGGCCCACACCACCTTTCATCCTCCAAGAGGTAAAGGGACAGAAAAGTGAGCAGAGAAGGGGGACTTACTGTCATCAAGAGAGAGGAGCCAGGAGTGGGGTGCGTCCTTTAGACCTGGGGTCCCTGTACTGTGAAGTTCCTGTTGTCGTCATTGTCACTGTTTCAGTTCCCACTCACAGAGACCCTTAGAGGGTTTCCAAGGAGTGGCTGGTTGAGTTTGAACTGCCAAGTGCATTTCAAATCAACCCTGTAGTCAAGAGCTTATCCTACAGCACCACAGTGAAGCTCCCACACACAGAGAAAGATTGATGGCAGGACACACTGGGAAGTCCAAGTGGGGCTGGCCCACAGATGCTGAAAGGAGACAAGGACCTTGTCCCTGAGCTGATGTGCTGAATTCAGACTTCCAACCTCCCTAAACTGTGAGAAAGCACATTTCTACTGGTTTAAGCCACACACTGGTGGTATTTCTGTCATAGCAGCACCAGAAAAACTTAGAAGTCATCTACGCTTCTTACACAGCTGGGACTAGAACGTATATGTAGGGCCTGAGTTCTTAATGGAGAGTGGCAGGGCTTGGCAAACTTCCCTGGAATTACAGTGCAACTTGGTGAATATTGCATATACTTTTCTGGAAGAGTTACCTGTCACCAAATTCTCAGGGATTCCAAAAGGTTCAGGGGTAAACATTAACAGAGGTAAAACCAGCAGTGGGATTCACCAGGCCTGAGAAAGTAATAATTTCATGCAAATTTTAAAAAATCAGATTTGCAACAACATAACCTCTTCTGACATCGTAATATTTTCTAAAATAACTAAATCAAGGAAAGCAGGACTAAAAAAAAATTCCAAATACAGACAGTGTTCCAATTACATAAGCAATACAAACTCAGGTTGGCTAGGTAACTCCAGAAGCTATCTGTTCAGGACACCTTGTGGACTTTAATTAGCAGACCTGCGTGAAGAGCCCCAGTAGCTTCACAGCCCCTGCTGACAAGGAACTGATGAAGTCCACATGCTGTATAAACAGGTTCCCATTTGTGTTTGGCCAGAGAGAATGAAGGGAGGGCCCAGGAAGAGCCTGCCACCAGCCTGTCTTGCTAACTCATTCCTCCAGTGGCTAAGGGTATCACTGAAATGTTGTCTCATTTCTCCATGAAATGCTTATTGACTGAAACCTAAAAAAAGTAAGGAAAAAAGAAAAAAGCTACGGAAAATGTAACCGAAACATAACGAAAAGATAATTAACACTGACCAGCTTTAGGGGTTTGTTGCTCGTTTGCACTGTATTAATTACTGTTGTTGTCGTTAAGTGCCATCAATTTGGATCCCACTCATGGATACCCTGTAAAGGGTTTCCAGGGAGTAGCTGGTGAGTTTCAGCAGACAACCTTGAAGTTAGCAGTCCAGTGTTTAGCCTCTACAGCACCGCACACCAGGACTGCATTGTATTAATAATGATTTTTTATTTTTTTTTCCAAGTTTTATTGTGAATTCTGTGATAGTTTTACATGGGAGAACATTAGGTTAACATTCATCGTATCGTGTATCGTTTCCTCGCCATGGTGATAATCCTCCTCCATGCATCATCAACCAAACAAAGGGCAAGGCTGCCTCCCCCTCCAGCCCCCCTGGTCTTCAGCACACAGCCCCTCTCCCTCTCTGGGTGGGTCTAAAGTCCCCAGCTGCTCCATCTCTCCTCATTATCATCTCTGCCTCCATCTCTGGTGTCACTGCTTCTCTGGGTAGGGTCCTGATCTCTGCTCTTCTCCCTTGATGGTCCCAGGGATCTCCACTCCTAGACTGCAAAGGCAATCACTCCCATTCTTGCTATAAAACATCTACCTTTACATTTCCAACCCTCACAATCAGTCCTGATAACAATTATTCACTATTGTATCACAAGAGACCCATCCTCATTTCCTTTCATCAGCCCCGCCCAGACAGATAGGATACTACTCAGTGGAGCTTATACATTCCTCCACGCCATCTGGATCTAGGTTCCGTCTTAAAAGCTTGTAAGCCAGTCACTTCTTGCCTTTGTAGCCCCCCACCACCCCCACTTTGGGTAGCC
>NW_006408635.1:5865149-5868285 GCF_000296735.1 Chrysochloris asiatica | reverse complement strand
TCCTCAAGGTTCATCCATGTTAGGAAGTGGCATGCAGCTTCCTTGTTATTCTTCAAGGTAGCATAATATTCCATTGTGTGTACCACAGTTTGTTTATCCATTCTTCAGTTGATGGGCACTTTGGCTGTCTCCATCTTTTTGCTATTGTATAAATAGTGCTGCTATGAACATTGCGGTGCATGTATCTACTCGTGTTAGGACTCGTATTTCTTGTGGGTAAATACCAAGGAGTGGAAACGCTGGATCATAAAGTATTTCTATTTCCAACCTTCTGAAGAAGTGCCATATTGCTTTCCAGAGAGATTGGACCATTTTGCAATCCCATCAGCAATGCAGGAGTGTCCCAGTCTCTCTACATCCCTGCCAGCATTTATTATCCTCTACTTTTTTGATCTTTGCTGTTATTGCTGGTGTGAGATGATATCTCATTGTCGCTTTGATATGCATCTCTCTACTGACTAGAGATCATGCACATTTCTTCATATGTTTGTTGGCTGTGTGGGACTCCTCCTTGGTGAACTGTCTATTCATGTCCTATGCCCATTTTTTTTATTGGGTTATTTGTCTTTTTCTTGTAGAGGTGTTGTTGTTGTTGTTAAGTGCCGTTGAGTTGTTTCCAATCCATAGCTACCCTGTACTGGGTTTCCGAGACTGTAAATCTTTACGGGAGCAAAAAGCCTCATCTTTCTCCCACGGAGCTTTCAAACTGCTGACCTTAAGGTTCGCAGCCGGATTCGTAACCACTATGCTACCAGAGAGGTGTTGTAGTTTCCTATATGTTTTGGAAATTATTTCCTTGTCTCATGTGTAATTGCAAATTTTTTTTCCATTCAGTGGGCTCCATTTTTATTCTTCTTGTTAAGTCATTTGATGCACATAAATTTTTAATTTTCAGTATATCCCACTCATCTATTTTGCCTTCTTTCGTTTGTCTAGTTTTCAAAATGTTTGGTAGTCTGTGTATTCCCTAAATTAGTGCCCTCACATTTGTCCCTATGTTTTCACTGATGGCCTTCATAATTCTGGGAATTCACATTTAGGTCTTTAATCCATGTTGAGTTGGTTTTTGTATTAGGTGTGAGGTGAAGATCTTGTTTCAATCTTCTGCATATCGTTTTCCAGTTCTGCCAGCACCATCTGTTGAAGACACTATCACCTCCCCATGTAATATATTGAGGTATTTTGTCAAAAATCATTTGGTTGTATGTAGATGGGTTAATTTCTGGATTCTCTTTTTTGTTCCGATCAATGTATCTTTCATTGTACTAGTATCAAGCTGTTTTGATCACGGTTGTTGTTGTTGTTGTTGTTATGTGCCATCGAGTCAGTTCCGACTCATAGTGACCCTGTATAGGGTTTCCGAGGGTGTAAATCTTTACAGGAGTAGAAAGCCTCATCTTTCTCCCGCGGTGCAGCTGGTAGTTTCGAACTGCTGACCTTAAGGTTCGCAGCCCAATTCGTAACCACTATGCTACCGGAGCTCAAATTTTGAAGTCGGGGAGTGGGAGGTTTCCAACCTTATTCTTCTTCTTAAGCAGTGCTTTGCTTATCCTGGATCTCTTTCCTTTCCATATCAAGTTTGTAATTGTTTTTCCATCTCTTTTAAAAATGTTGTTGGAATCTGGATTGGGATTGCATTATATGTATAAATTGCTTTGGGAAGTATTGACATTTTCACAATGTTAAGTCTTCCTATCCAGGAACGTGGTACATTCTTCCATTTTTGTAGGTCTCTTGGAGTAGTGTTTTGTAGTTTTCTTTGTATAAGTCCTTTGTTTCTCTGGTTACATTTATTCGTAGATATTTCATCCTTTGGGTGGCTATTGTAAATGGTACTGCTTTCCTAATGTTCTTTACAACACTGTCATTATTGGTATATAGGAATTCAACTGATTTTTGTATGTTGATCTTATATCCTGCCACTTTGCTGAATCTTCCAATGAGTTCTAGTAGCATTTTTACTGAGTCTTTGGGTTTTCTGCGTATAAGATCATATCGTATGCAAATAGAGAGTTTTATTCCTCTTTGCCAATTTGGATGCCTTTAATTTCCCTGTCTTGCTATATAGCTCTTGCTAAGACCTCCAGAACAATATTAACTAGGAGTGGTGACAGAGTGCATCCTTGTCTGGTTCCTGTTCACAGAGGGAAGACTTTCAGTTTCTCTCCATTGAGAGTAATGTAGGCTATTGGTTTTGTATATATGCTCTTAATTATGTTGAGGAATTTCCCTTCAATTCCTACTTTGTTGAGTGTTTTAATCAGGAATGGATGTTGGATTTTATCAAATGCCTTTTCTGCATCAATCGATATGATCATATGGGTCTTTTATTTTTTCTTATTATATGGTAGATAATGTTGATCATTTTTCTATTGTTGAGCCATTCTTGCATCCCTGATATGAATCCCACTTGATCATGATGTATTATCTTTTTGATGTGCTGTTGGATTTTGTTGGCAAGGATTCTGTTGAGAATTTTTGCATCTATGTTCATGAGGGGTACTAGTCTATAATTTTCTTTCTTAGTGATGTCCTTCCCTGGTTTTTGGTATAAGGGTTATCCTTGCTTCATAAAATGTGTTAGAAGTTTTCCATCATCCTCTGTCTTCTGGAATAATTTGAGTAGAATTGTTGACTGCTCTTCCCTGAATGTTTGGTAGAACTCACCAGTGAAGCCATCTGGGCCTGGACATTTTTTGGTTGAGTTTTTTTTCTTGACCTGATCAATTCCTTCTTTAGTTATGGGTCAGTTCAGGTTTTCTACTTCACTGTGTGCAAGTTTAGGTAGGTCGTGTTTATCTAAAAAAGGTACCCATATCTTCTAAGTTTTCAAATTTGTTCGAGTACAACTCTTCATAGTATTCTGTTATTATCCTTTTGATTTCCTTTGGTTCCGTTGTGACATCACCCATGTCATTTCTAATGCGTGATATTTGTGTCTTCTCCCTCTTTTCTTTTGTTAGGTTTGCCAATAGTCTGTCAATTTTGTTACTCCTTTCAAAGAACCAGTTTCTTGTCCTGTTGATTCTTTCTATAGTTTCTGTTTTCAATCTCATTTATTTCTGCTCTAATCTTTATTATTTGTTTTCTTTTGGTTGCTATAGGTTCCCTCTGTTGGTCTGTTTCTAATTGTTGT
>NW_006408635.1:5813832-5864954 GCF_000296735.1 Chrysochloris asiatica | reverse complement strand
AAAAAAATCTGTAGCCTAATATGCATATGACTTTAATGTCCTCTCTTCAGCTTCTTTCCTTCAAAGCTGCCTGAGAGATTTCCAGATGCCACTGTTGGTTGTTATGCTGCACCTCAGGATTTAATTTCATTTCTGGCCTGTTTTGTTTTTAAACTCTCTTTCTGTCTCTACACCCCTCTCCTGGCCTTTCCCATATTAAAAAAAAAAAAAAAAAACAAACAGTTCAGGGCCAGCTCTAGGGCTGAGAGTATCTGTGTGCATGCGTGGCAGAAGAACCCACCAGTGGTGAGGGTGGGGGGTGTCCACTCACTCAAGCAGCCCCCTCTAGTCACCAGAATGGAGGTGCGCAAACATTGGGATGGGGTGCAATGAACAGATACAAAACAAACAAGAAAGAAAATCAAAACATAGCAAAACCAACAAAGTGTATTGCCCACCTTTGCTCTGAGGTTCCCAAGATGTTTTTGTCTCCTCCCCTGCTTGGTCTTGCCGTTTGGTCTCGCCCAAGTTGTGGGCTCAGGGCCGCTGAGCCCGGAAGATTCAAAAGTATGCGATTTCTTACTTCCGCTTCAAGTTCTACTAGCTATAAGCCTTCAAACTTTTTAAATACTTGTACCTATGTGATTCCAAGTTTTGGAGCTCTGCCCTGGTATGGCTGACAGTGAACTTCACTGCTCCTCCATCCTAGCCGCCATAAAGCCCCACCTCCAATAATGCTTTTTAAATGTAAGAAGAGGGATTGTTGGAGGGGTACATATATATTTTTAAATTATTAGGTATCTACACTGTGGAATCCACACTGGACTACTAACCACAAGGTTGGCAAGTCAAACTCATCAGCGGTTCCGAGAGAGAAAGACGAGGCTGCCTGTTCCTAAAAAGACTTACAGACTCAGAAATCCTATAGAGAGTCACTAAGAGTTGGAATTGACTTGATGGCAGTGATTTGGTATTGATTACTTTAGAAGGAGCTCTGGTAGCGTAGTGGTTACGAGTCGGGCTGCCAATCTCAAGGTTAGCAGTTCGAAACTACCAGCGGTTCTGCGGGAGAAACATGAGGCTTTCTGTTCCTGTAAAGATTTACAGCCTCGGAAACCCTGTATAGGGTCGCTATGAGTCGGAACCAACTCCACGGCACATCATAACAACAACTTTAGAAGGAGCCCTAGTGGCACAGTGGTTAAATGCTTTGCTGCCAACTGAAGGTCAGAGATTCAAACCCCCAGATTCTCCATGGAAGAAGGATGTGGCAGTCAGCTTCCATGAAGATTACAGTTGATAAATGCCTTGGAGTCGGTTCTGACCCAATAGCAGCCCTGTACAGGATCCCAAGGAGCGGTTGGTGAGTTTCAACCACCACCCTTGTGGTTCAAACTGACCTTAAGGTCCAGTGTTTTATCCCACAATACCACACCAAGACTCCGTGAAGTTTACAACCTTGGAAACCCTGTGGGCATTTCTATCTGTCCTACATCAGAATTTGACTCAAGGACACGGTTTGTATGTTACATCAATAACTTTTTGAATGATGTTAAAATAGGTTCCCTGAACTGTGAATGAATTCTCTTTCCCCACTTTAGTTTTCATTTTCAGAGAGTGGACTATGAGGAAATAATACACTAAATAGAACTTCACATACAGTTACAAAAACGAAGAGTCCCAGTGCCATTGAGTTGACTGTGACCCCTGGTGACCCGATGTGTTACAAAGTAAAACCGTCCCACAGGTTTCCTGGCCGCCATCTCTACAGATGCCGACTGTAAGGTCTTTCCTGTATGAAGCCTTTATGTGGGTTCAAACTGCCAACTTTTATATCACATTGCAAACTGTTTGTACCAGCTAGATTCTTAGCATACAATTAGCACCACTTCCATCATCTCCAACAGAGGCAAACAGACCACCCACAGCCCTTCTGCTTAACAATCCAAATTCTTGGAGTCCTGGTGTGGTGCTGTGGGTTAATGCGCTGGACTGCAATGTCGGTTTAAACCACAAGGTTGGCGGTTCAAGCTCACCAGCCGCTCCTCGGAAACCCCATACAGGATTGCTGTGAGTCAGAACTGACTTGACAGCACTTAACAATAACTGTAAACTGGTTAGTTCAAGCCCACTCAGAGAGGCCTCGGAAGACAGCCAAGGATCTACTTTCAAAATGCCATAGCCTTGAAATCGCCATGGAGCAGGTGTGCTCTATAACCCACGGGGGTATCATGAGTGGGATTTTGTCAATGGCAACCAAGAACAAGGGATCTGAGGAGAGAAAATGGAGAAGACAAGCTTTCAGGAACGCACACACGTATACACACCACTGGTCACTCTACTTGAATGAAAACTCATGACAGGAAAGTACAACTGTATTCAAACACGAATGCTGAGCTGTGAAAATACTCATCTATGGCCCATGAGAGAAGGAAGAAGCAAAGAATAAAGGCGTGTCTGTCTCATTCCCACCCCCCCCACCCCACCCCCCACCCCCGTGACCTTCAGCAGCTACTCCAAGGGTGAGTGCCTTGTAAACCAAAGGCCGAGACACTCACCCTGGAGAAGAACACAGCTCTGTGCCCAGAAGTGACTCAGGACCAGCCTGCAAGGCCGTCAAGTGGTTCCCCACCAAGTCCACAATCAGAACTCAGGCAAGAAGCAGGCCTGGCTCAGACCTGAAACCAACATAACCGTTTTCCTCTTAGCTGCTCACAAGATTTTTAAGCTTAAAAGGAAACACCCGCCACCACCACTCCAGCAGCAATGGTTGAAAGCCTACTACAACTACAAGTCGGGCATGGAGAGAGGAGGTACCTGGAGGAGTCAACAGAACCCAAGGCTGCAGAGGCACACCCCTCCCCCCCCCCAAAAAAAAAAATCAGGAATGTTTATCAACCTACACACCAATTGCTTCTATTATCAAGTTAACTACTGGACTCCTGTGTTCATATCTACATGCTGAACAATTAACAGCAAGGTGCAGGGAATGCCTCAGCTTTGCTCTGACAGCAAAATCTTAAAAAACAAATGAAATGACGACTTCCATGATTTAACATGGGCCTTCTGCAGTTCTTTGCTCCCAAAAGCTGGTGAGCAGGAAGTGAATTATAAATTAACTTTTGTCATATAAATAGTAAGAAACATTTGTTTAGGATAAATAATTTAAAAAACTAAAGAAATGTTTGTATTAAACTGGCTCATAGCCGATATGCTTCGTGAAACTTTGGAACTCCTCTAGTGCCTTAATTTTGAGTAGCAAGTTATGACAAGTTTTTATTCAGAAATGTGTTTCACAGTATTTTTAAGCTTATAAAGATATATTCTTTCTAAATTATTTCCAATCACCCCTTCAACACTACTACTTACTTACGTGGCTTATTATGGATCTTTTATGTTAAGTAACCTTTTCCCAAATTTGCAAACTATTTTATAGCCACTGTCACTTCTGTTGAAAAACTCCTGGGCATCAAGACATCTAAGTAAAGTTATATTGTAGCAAATATAATTAACTGAAGAATTAATAATCTTGTGTAGAGTCCTGATGTGGCACTGTAGGATCAGCACGCAACCTAAAGGTTGGTTTGAACTGCAAGGTTGGTGGTTCAAACTCACCAGCTGCTCCTTGGAAACCCTATCCAAGGGTGCTGTGACTCGGAACTGACTCGACGGCACTTAACAACAACAACACTCTTTACCTTTCTCCATGTATGGTAGTTATGTGCCATGGAGTAGGTTCCAACTCATAGCGACCCTGTACAGGGTTTCAGAAACTGTAAATCTTTATGGGAACAAAAAGTCTCTTCTTTCTCCCACAGAACAGCTGGTAGTTTCGAAATGCTGACCTTAAGGTTCGCAGCACAATTCGTAACCACTATGCTACCAGAGTACATTAAACTGACATGTTTGGGATTTTTGTACAAGTAGCTCATATTACCTAGGAATTTAATTTTAGCTGAGTAAAGGAGATATTAGAAAAGCTGCATTATTAAAAATATGTGTGTGCCCTAAATAATCTATTGTAAACATGCAATTTTTGACACAGCTTTTTAAAACTATGGAGAGGACACCAGGATTCCCTAGTGGTACAAACTGTGAATGCAATCAGCTAGAGGTTCAAAACCACTCAGAGGTATCCTGGAATGAAGATCACTGAGAATGACATGAAGCACAGTTCTATTCTGACACCCATGGGGTCGCCACGAGTCAGAATCAACTAGAAAGTAAAGCGTTTAAAGGATATCAAATAAACAATTAGAAAATATATGGGATTACCAATTGCATATGGCAGACTATATTGAAAAATCTAAAATAGTGGATATCTTTCCTAATGCCTTTCTAATGGATCACATACTTGTTATGAATGTCGGGAAAACCAAGAACATGCAGAACATAAACTGAGAACACTGACAGGAAGCGAGCAGTACAAGCTGCCTTTGCTACTGACAAATTCAGTTTCCATTTGATGGCGATACAAAGGGTCTTCAAAAAGTTCATGGACAAATGGAGTGAAAAGATAATGGAACTTTTCCACAAACGTTTCAAAGCTTCCTCATACAGCAAACAGGGAACAGAAAAGAAAGTCTAGGGGACTGCCCCAAAGCCTCACATTATTTCTCAAATAAATCAGGGACCAAAAATGCCTTGTAAGTGCAGTTAAGTACCCTCAGTTCAGTTCAGACGCTTAACAGTCCCAAGGAACGACTGGTAGGTTTGAACCAGAGACCTTGTGGTTGCCAGTCCAGTACTTACCCTGTAGTGCCACACCAGGGCTCCAAGAAGTACTAGGCCTTACGACTTAAAAGTGCACAACCCAGGATGGAGAGAGAAACACCTGTGTGGAGCTTGACGTTAAAAGGAAGGAGGAATTTATTAAAAAGAGAAATGTTTCCCACATGAAGTAGTGACTGCACACTAACCATCAGCAGGGTTTTGGGTCAAAATGAAGAGTTCACAATGTGGTCTGCAAACCTCAAAAGATTTTCATTTTAAAGGGTCCCAGCAGTCCTTACCACCTGTACCCAAGGGATCTCAACAACACCTTCAGCCCGACACCATTCAGTCCCAACAAGTATTGCTGCCTGTAACTGACCACCCCCACCCCCCAAACTTCAGTGGCTAATGGGTGGGGTGGCTGGACAATTCAGACTCAGTAGAGGGGCAGCTTGTCTCTGTACCATGGCGCCCAGGGGGACAGACTGGGCAGTGGGGCCGGAAGCTCTCCACTCACATGAACAGGGCTTGTGCCCAGATGACTCCAAGGCAGAGCTGTTTAGGAATGTCAACCAGAGTCCCCTCCTGGGACCACATGGTGTGGGCTGCTCATTCCAGGGTAGTTGGGTTCCCAGGGGCAGTGTCCCAAGAGGAACAGGGAGAAGCTGCTGGCTTTTTCCAATAGTCTTGGACTCTTTAGGTTCCTTCAGCTGTAATGAGCTTGCCCAGATGCAGGGGAGGGTCAGATCCCACCCTTTGCATTGGAGCAGTGCTGGAAACACTGGGGACCTGATTCGAAGTGAACAGAAACAACACGATTTACCTTTAAGCTTTGGCTCTGACTCGCAACTTAAAGAAAAGTGGAGAGGAGTTAGACGAGCAAGCCACCAGCAGACACCATTCTACAGGACAGCTGGTCTAATAGTTTTCAAACATGTCAAAGTACAAACTGAGGTGTGGAAAAGAGAATTGTTCTAGATCAAAGGCCTTAGTGACCAAACCAACTGAATAACCTTGCTTGAATCCTAGTGAAGACAAAAGAACTCCGAAGTCTTTCCAAGTGAGGCTATGAGAATGTGACTGAGGCATTAGGTGGAAAGAAAGCATCCTTAATTCAGTCAGGTGTGAGGAAAGAACTCTAGTTGGTCAAGAAAATGCCTTTTTTATAAACACATAACTCAGCACTTAGCAGTGATATTGTAGGCCTGTGATTTCACTTCACGTATTTTGAAGAAATGGGGAAGGAGACAGAGAAGGGAGGAAGGCACGTAGGGCAAAAGATTAGTAATACTAAAGCTAATTTACTGTGTGTGAAGGCTCGTCATATCACTGTCTAGCTGCATATTAAAAACTTTCTTCTAATACAAAGTTTAAAAAACAAAATATAAGAGTAGTCCCATGTGACCAATGTTCATAGGCCATGGGCAAAAGCAAACACAGAGCTTTCTGAGGGAAGAAAACTTAGGCCTGGGCCTCAAATAGTGTTCTCTAGTCAGGCTTCAAAAGACGAGCACATACAGACAAAACTCAAAACTACTGAGAATATGCAAAAATAAAAGAAAGCCAGAAAAGAAAGGAGAAAACCACAAATTCATCAGCTATTAAAATCATCAGAAATATAGATCCTTTTTAAGCACTTAAGAGTCTTTAAAATCAAGAGGGCTAATTAACATATTAAAAATATTTAAGAAGAAATAAAAAAAAAGACTGCCAAAAACCTTAAAAAACGAATTTGAGTTAGCGTATAAGCCCGGCAGCCCGGCAGCTCTGCAGAGTAAGTACTGGACTGTGAACCGCAGGGTTAGTGGTTAGAACCTACCATCACATCATGGGGGAGAGATGAGGCTTCCTGCTGTAAAAAAGGGCACAGTCTTGGCAACCCTATACAAGGTCAGTATGAGTGGGAACCGACTCGATGACACTTAACAAGAGGAAAAAACATAGAAAAGAAAAAGTAAGTCAACATTTTTTAGAGAAGAGCCCTAAAAATAGCTGGACTGCTCCAGTGAGAAAAAGAAACAAACAAATTAAAGGCATCCAGACTGGAAAGAAAAAGTAAAATGGTCTAAATTTGCAAATGGCATAAACCTGAATACAGAAAATACCAAGGAATCCACAAACACCTACTAGACTAAGAAACCTATTGAGAGGCTCCATCCTGCTGGGACGGCAAGTCTCCCCCAAATAACCTATACCACAGACACAATCCTCATGCAAACCTCAGCATACTTTTTCTGTAGAAATTAATCAAATGAACCTATTAAAATTGTCAAAATTATTTTGAAAAAGGACACCAGTGTAGAATATGTACAACTCAGTTTCAAATCGTACTATAAAGCCACAAACTTGAAGACAGTACCCTATTGGCACAGGATAAACTTAAGAATCACTGGAATTGATATTTAACAAAGTTGCCAAAAACAATTCAATGAGGAAAAAGAGGAAAAGGCCATCTTTTTAACAAATGGTGGCAGAGTATGGAAAAAAGATGAACAAAGACCTTTTGTTAGTACGTTACATAAATCCCAATTTTACACCTAACACCATAAAATTTCTAGAAGAAAATCACTGTAATCGCTCTGGTTGGACACACTTTTTAGGTAATATAAGAGAAAAAGGACCCATGAAACAATAAATTGATAAACTGTACTTCATCAAAATTTATAAAAAAATTTCTGCCCTTCAAAAGACAACATTAAGAAAAGGCATGCCACAGACTGGGAGAAAATATTTGACAATCATTTATCTGATGAAGAACTTGATCTGATAAGAGTTTCCTTTTTTTTATAATTAAAAGTACTCTTACATTGCAATAGTAAGAGAACAAACAATCCTATTAAAAAAGGGATAACGTGAAATACATTTCATTAAAAAAAAAAAAAAAAATAGGCGAGTGGAAAAAAACAAAACCAAAAAGAAAATACACTCCCCAACATCATTTAGTCAAAACCACAAAGAGATACGAATGCACACACACCAGAAAGATGGTTGCGGTGGTGGTGGTCGTGTGTCGTGGAGTTGGTTCTGACTCTTCATGATCCTGTATAGGGTTTCTGAGGCTGTAAATCTTTACGGGAGCAGAAAGCCTCATCTTTCTCCTGTCACAGGGCTGGTAGTTTCAAACTGTTGACCTTTAGGTTAGCAGCCCAACTCGTAACCACTACATTGCCAGAGCTTCTTCACTAGGGGATAGACAGTTCTAGTAAAACCCACACAACAAATGTTAGCAAGTATGACAACTAACTATCACATGACTGGGCCATGATTCTCTGTGTTTTAATAGTTATGATGTAAGCAGCTCATGATGAGGTCTGCTGTGAGCAGTCAATCACTGAAATCCTTTTCTTTGTGGGTGTGTCCCCTGCTTCCAAGGTCCGTGGACACTCCGGCAAAGCTCTCTTGCCTTTCCCTGGATTTGGATCCTGCATCTTCATCATGTAGCCTCATAGTCTTTGATGTTGAGGCAACTTGGTTACCTGCTGACCTTGGATTCATCGCCCTCCAGAACCAGCAGCCTGTCATCTCACTGTCAATCTTGGGCTCATCAGTCCTTGCAGCTCTGTGAGTCAGGAGACGCCGCCAGCCTGCCTCCTGACCTGTCAATCTTGGGCTCATCAGTCCCTGCAGCAGCTCTGTGGGTCAGGAGAAGCCTCCAGTCTGCCATCTGGCCTGCAGACTTGAAACTTGCCCACCTGTAATCCACCTGCTTCTCTAGAGAACCCAGCCTAAGCAAGACAGCAAAGATGTAGAACTGGAACTTGTAAACATTGTGGGAATGTAAAATTGGGTACCATGTTATAAAACACAAAGACATTTTGTTTCTTTAAAACAAACAAATCCACTGCCTTTAAGTCAAACTCCAACTTATAATGGCCCCACAGGACAAAGGAGAGCTGCGCCATAAGGCTTCTGATCCCGTTCATCTTTATGGAAGCAGAGAGCCTCATCTTTCTTCCTCAGAGCAGCTGGTGGGTTCAAACCACCCACCTATAAGTTAGCAGCCCAATGCTTAGCCTACTGAGCCACCAGGGCTCCTCCAAAATGCTTCTAGCATCATTGAGATAGCCAGAATGTATAAAAAACCAAAATGATTATCAACTGAGAAATGGTTAAGCAAAATGTGGTATAGCCATAGTCTAGAATTCTATTAAACAATAAACAGGAAAGAACTATTGATGCTGACAGAGGTGCCACGGAACAAAGGTCTGTAGAACTACTTCCAACAAAACCAGCCAATGAAAATCCCAATGGAACACAGTTCTACTCTGAGACACCTCAACGTCGATCAAACAGCCACTGGTGGTAAATATGTAATGATGAAATGCAGAGAGCATTCTTCTTAATCATGGCTACCCAAAACTGAGCTAGTCCAACACTGCCCTGGAGAAGCAAATAGAAGGTTGTTGTTGTTATGTGCTGTTGAGTCGGTTCCGACCCATAGCGACCCTGTATAGGGTTTCCGAGGCTGTAAATCTTTACGGGAGCAGAAAGCCTCATCTTTCTCCCGTGGAGTGGTTGGTAGTTTCAAACTGCTGGCCTAGGGTTTGCAGCCTGATTCGTAACCACTACGCTACCACAGCTCCTTAAATAGAATGTAGAGGGTATGATTTTGTTTTCTTTCTTTTTGAAACAAAACTTATGTTATTGTAGTTTCACTTAATTATGATAACCTAAGGGAATCTACAAAGAATTATGATTTTAAAGTGAACAAGAGTTAAAACCAAAATTGATATACTAGTTCAATTTGTTTCTACAATTCACAATAACAGTTGAAGTGTAAGATATATAGAAAAACTCCAACAGAAACTCAGCAGCTGCTCTTTATGAAGGATGCCATAAGAAGAGCTAGACGGAGAAGCAAACTAAACAAATGAAGACGCTGCAGAGCTCTGTCATTTAGGGGATGCAGAATTGGGCTGGGAGCAGTTCACACAATGAAAACTGGCTTTGAGCCAACCAGACTGTAACGTCCCCCACAGAACATAAATACTATCTGAATCAAGACTGGACAAGGTCACTTTTGACCACAAAAATGACTACACATCCTTACTCGCAACTAACACAGTCTTTCATTGATTAGTGCTTCTTTTTCAAAGGCAAGCCTTGTTCCCACGCAAATCCTCCACACCAGTTAATCACCAAAATGGCTCCAGCGTCTTGAGAGCAGCAGATCCACAAACAAACCCAACCTCGCTAATAATGCTGGAAGCATCCAACACATTGTCCAGTCCCACAGGAGACCAACCCCCTGTTGACCATGCTCCTAAAACTCCGGGAGAGCATTCTCCCAGGCCTCAGCTACACAAACCCCAGTTACTGGTGGTAGGGGTTGTTGTGTGCCACTGAGTCGGTTCTGACTCAAAACATTCCTGTACAGGGTTTCCAAGGCTGTAAATCTTTACAGGAGCAGAAAGCCTCCTCTTTTCCCCCCAAAGCAACTGGTAGATTCATACTACTGACCTTATGTTTAGCAGCCAGGCTCCTAATCCACTGCACTACCAGGACACCTTAACCCAGTTACAACTGTTAATTTGTAATTAAATTTAGTAATTAAAAAGTAATAAGTCTGTTACTGCTATGTGACCAGTGGGTCTCAACAAGGCAAACACAGTTGAAGTGAAGTACTTCTATTGGCTCTACTGTTATTCTTTTATAAATATCATCTACTTTAGAGCACAAGAAAAAATGATAAGGCTTCATTGTAATAGCAGACAAAAGTAACAATTTAGGAAAAAAACAATAAGAAACTAACAAGAAAGCTTATATGAAAAACTACGCAAACAAAAATAACTAAAACAAAGCTAGGAAAAAAGAGTAGAGATAATATATTAACCCTAGCTGCTCCTCAGAAACCCTATACAGGGTCACTATGGGCTGAAACTGACTCGATGGCACTCAACAACAATACTCAATACTAAGACATAATAATAAATAGTATCATATGAATACAAGCATTAATGGGATTACTAGCAAAAAACAAAAAACAAAAAGCCCACAAACTTACAAATAATCCCTAATATTAAACTTAAAAGATAAAAGTAGAATCTTCAGGCAATGAACAGACAGCCTAAAACAGAAAGGGTGTTTTAAAATTAAGTAGCCATCTAATTGTCGTTAAGCACCATTAAGCCAGTTCTGACTCAGAGCAGACCCTGTATAAGGTTTCCCAGGACATAACCTTACAAAAGAGCAGAAAAAATTTTACATAATGTCTTTCTCCATGTTGTTGTCACTATTAAGTACCATCAAGTTGATACCAACTCAAGGCGACCCTACATTGGTTTTTCGAGGCTGAAAATTTTTGTGGAGCAGAGAGCCTCATGTTTTTTCTGTCCTTCTCCACACATTTGTTGTTCTTGTTGAGTGCCAGCAAGTCAGTTTCAACTCACTGGGATGCTGTGCAGGGCTTCCAATGAGTGGTGAGTTTGAACCAAAGACCTTGCAGTGAGCAGTCCATATTGTTGTTGTTTGTTGTTGTTAGGTGCCATTGAGTCAGTACCAACTCATAGTGACCCTATGCACAACAAAACGAAACACTGCCTGGTCCTGGGACAACCGCACTATTGTTGCCACACTTAAGCCCACTGATGTTGCCACTTTGCCAATCCATCTCACTGGGGTCCTCCTCTTTTTCTCTGACCCTTCACCAGTGACTGGTTCCCTCCTGATGATATATTTGAAGTATGAGACGCGAAGTTTGGCCATCCTGGCCTCCAAGGAGCACTCTGGCTGTACTACTTCCAACACAGATCTGATGGCTCTTTTGGAAGCTCATTGCACTTTCAATATTCTCCTCCAACGCCATAACTCAATTCTTGTACAGTCTTCCGTATTCACTGTCCAGCTTTCACACGTGTCTGAGGTTATTGAAAATACTATGGCTTGGGTCAGGCGCACCTTAGTCCTCAAGCTGACATCTTTGCTCTTCAACACTTTAAAAAGGTCTTGTCTTGTGCAGCAGATTTGCCTAATGCAATATGTCGTTTGATTTCTTGACTGCTGTTTCCACGAGTGTTGATAACACTACAATTATAGTGGGAGATTTTTAATATGCCACTTTAGAAAAGGGATAGAACAACCAGAAAGAAAACTCTACAAAGCTGCAGAACTAAATAGTACAATCAACCAACTTGACCTCATAGAACGTGTATAGAGCATTCAACCCAACTACACCACAATACACATTCTTTTCAAGTGCACATGGAACATTCTCCAGAATTGACCATGTGTTAGGTCACAAAGCAAGCTGTGATAAATTTACAAACATCACAATACTACAAAGCATCTTTTCAGACAACAATGCCATAAAATTAGAAATCAACAATAAGAACACTAAGGAACTAAAGTTTAATATATGGAAACTGAACAACACCCTGCTGAAGAGTGACTGGATAATAGAAGAAATTAAATGTGAACTTACAAAGTTCCTAGAAATGAACGAGAATGAAAACACAACATACCAAAATTTTTGGGACACAGCGAAAGCAGTGCTGAGAGGACAATTTATTGTGATAAATGTGCACATCCAAAAAGAAGAAAGAATCAAAATTAACACATTAACACAACAGCTACAACAATTATAAACACACCAACAGAGGAAACCTACAGCAACCAAAAGAAAAGAAACAATAAAGATTAGAGCA
Source organism: Chrysochloris asiatica (assembly GCF_000296735.1). Lineage (NCBI taxonomy): Eukaryota > Metazoa > Chordata > Mammalia > Afrosoricida > Chrysochloridae > Chrysochloris > Chrysochloris asiatica. The sequence continues at coordinate 5,852,619 of NW_006408635.1, read as the reverse complement.
GAAATAAATGAGATAGAAAACAGAAAAACTATAGAAACAATCAACAGGACAAGAAGCTGGTTCTTTGAAAGGATTAACAAAATTGACAGACCATTGGCAAACCTAACAAAAGAAAAGAGGGAGAAGACACAAATAACACACATTAGAAACCACATGGGTGATATCACAACGGAACCAAAGGAATTCAAAAGGATAATAACAGCATACAATGAAGAGTTGTACTCCAACAAATTTGAAAACTTAGAAGAGACAGACACATTTTTAGAAAAGTACAACCTACCTAAACTTACACAGAGTGAAGAAGACTTGAACAGTCCCATAACAAAAGAAGAAATTGATCAGGTCATCAAAAAACTCCCAACCAAAGAAGTCCAGGTTCAGATGGTTTCACTGGTGGGCTCTACCAAACATTCAGGGAAGAGCTGTCACCAATTCTACTCAAATTATTCCAGAAGATAGATGAGGATGGAAAACTTCCTAATATATTTTATGAAGAAAGCATAACCCTCATACCCAAACCAGGAAGGATGTCACTAAGAAAGAAAACTATAGACCAATATCCCTCATGAACAGAGATGTAAAAATTCTCAACAAGATCCTAGCCAACAGAATCCAGCAACACATCAAAAATAAATAAATAAATAATACATCATGACCAAGTGGGTGTCATAAATGGGATGCAAGGATGGTTCAGCATTAGAAAAATAATCAATGTAATCTACCATATAAATGAGAAAAAGGAAAAGAACCACATGATCATATCGATTTATGCAGAAAAGGCATTTAACAAAATCCAATACCTATTCCTGACAAAAACACTCAACAAAGTAGGAATTGAAAGGAAATTCCTCAACATAATCAAGAGCATATATACAAAACCAACAGCCTACATTATTCTCATGGAGAGAAACTGAAAGGCTTTCCTCTATGAACAAGAACAAGACAAGGATGCCCTTTGTCACCACTCCTATTCAACACTGTGCTGAAGTCTCAGCCAGAGCTATACATATGACAAGATAGGAAAATCAAAGGCATCTAAATTGGCAAAAAGGAAATAAAACTCTATTTGCAGAAGATATGATCCTATATAGAGAAAATCCCGAAGATTCAGTAAAAAAGCTACTAGATCCCATTGGAGGATTCAACAAAGTGGCAGGATATAAGATCAACATACAAAAATCAGTTGGATTCCTCTATACCAATAATGACAGTGCTGAAAAGGACATTAGGAAAACAATACCATTTACAATAGCCACCCAAAGGATGAAATATCTAGGAATAAATGTAACCAGAGAAACAAAGGACTTGTACAAAGAGAATTACAAAACACTACTACAAGAAACCAAAAGAGACTTACAAAAATGGAAGAACATACCATGCTCCTGGATAAGATGTGAAAATGTCAATACTGCCCAAAGCACTTTACACATATAATACAATCCCAATCCAGATTCCAATGACATTCTTCAAAGAGATGGTAAAAACAATTACAAACTCTACATGGAAAGGAAAGAGACCCAGGATTTGCAAAGCACTGCTTAAGAAGAAGAACAAGGTTGGAGGCCTCTCACTCCGTGATTTCAAAATCTACTACATGGCTACAGTGGTCAAAACAGCCTGGTACTGGTATAATGAAAGATACAGTGATATATGGGACAGAATTGACAATCAAGAAATTAACCCATCCACATACAGCCAACTGATTTTCTAAATAGTACATAATTATATTGCATGGGGAAGAGACAGTCTCTTCAACAGATGGTTCTGGCAGACCTGGAAAGCGATATGCAAAAGACTGAAACAAGACCTTTACCTCATGCTTTACACAAAAACCAAAGAAGCATGGATTAAAGACCTAAATGTGAATCCCAGAATTACAAAGGCCATCAATAAAAAAATACGGACAAATGTGAGAGCATTTGTACAGGGTGTATACAGACTACCAAAGATTTTGAAAATTACACAAACAAAAGTAGACAAAATAGATCAATGGGACAAACTGAAAATTAAAAACTTATATGCATCAAAAGACTTCATCAAAAGAGTAAAAAGGGAGCCCACAGAATGGGAAAAAATCTTTTGCAATGACACATCAGACAAGGGACTGATTTCCAAAATATATAGGAACCTATAAAAAAAGGACAAATAACCCAATTAAGAAAAGGACACTGGACACGAATAGACACTTCACCAAGGAGGAGACCCGGGCAGCCAACAAACATATGAAGAAATATTCATGATCACTAGTCATTAAAAAGATGAGAATCAAAACAACAATGAGATATCATCTCACACCATCAATAACAGCAAAGATCAAAAAAGAGGACAATAAGTGTTGGCCAGGAGGATGTGGAGAGACTGGGACCCTCCTACATTGCTGGTGGGATTGCAAAATGGTCCAACCTCTCTGGAAAACAATATGGCGCTTCCTCAGAAGGTTAGAAATGATACCTTATGATCCAGCATTTCCACTACCTGGTATTTATCCACAAGAAACACGAGCCATAACACAAGTAGATACATGCACACCAATGTTTATAGCAGCACAATTTACAATAGCAAAAAGATGGAGACAGCTTAAGTGCCCATCAATGGAAGAATGGATAATCAGTCAGTCACAAAAGGAGAAATATGGCATAGGACCATTATTGTAAAAGGTTAAGAAGTGCCCACACTAAAAGGGGGAAGAAAAAAAATTTTTTTTAATTTTTATTTTTTAACTTTTTATTTATTTTATTTTGTTGGTTACAGAAGTGTATGGGGTAGTGTGAGGGAAGGGAGGGGAAGGTGGAGCACAGGGTAGGGAACAGACACAGGATAGTTTGGGTGCTGAGGTAGGGAGCACACACTAGAAGGGGAAGGGGAAAGGAAAAACAAGGTGGATGGAGAATAGCTAGACAGGTTTACATGAGCTAAACAGGACACAGTTAAATAACAATGTAAGCACAACCGTGGAACAACAGGGCTCGTGGATACAAAGATCTCAATCTTAGGATGGGTAAAAGTGGGGAAATGATGTTAAGATGCTTGGCTGTCTTTTGAATCTTGGTTTCCCTTGCCTACTATTATAAAATAGACACCTGAAAGGGAAGAGAGAGGAATAGTCAGAAACATCACCAGAGAAAGCTTATAAGTCCGTCTTCAGCCTATAACAGATAGGAATTCTGAAAATGGGGCTAGAACTTGCCCAGTGAAGGAGGCTCCCTGCAGAGCCTTTGCATTGCACAAGACCTTAGGTGGAATCATGATCCCCATCCAGAATCTTCTGAGGTGGGACATTCCCACTTGAAAGGACAAGCAGAGCAGTCTGGAGCAGCTAGAAGAACAGAAGATACTTCTTGAAAGAAAGACCAGCAGGAAAAATAAAAAACAGTAACAGCAGTCCAATTGACTAGTACAAGAACAATCAAGTTGTTCCCCAGGGAGCCATCAAGGCAAATGGTCAGGTCCCCTCAAGGCAAACTCCCTTCCAACACTGTAACTCAAATGGAATACACTAGTAGGCATGTGGTCATGAAGCTGAACACATTGGTCACCAATAAGGGGAAGTAGGGGAAAAACATCAATGAAGTTGTGAACTAAGTCTGACCACATTCAATAGACTCCTGTTAACCTGGATTGAGACCTAGTTAACCAGCAGTATGATGAGACCTGGGGACTCCTGGGCCCAGGGGCAGGGACATGGCCCCAGAGGACTAGAATGGAGTGTGAAGCATCCAGCTGATATGAAGTGAGGGGAGATGCACAAGAACACCCACACTTGCAGACAGTACCCATTTGACCTGGCATCAAGGACTGGATGATGAGAACATGACTAGAGGAAGAAAGAAGAGGTAAAAAAAAAAAAAAAGAGTAATCCAGTATAAGTGGATGAACTTGACCTATGCTTGTGGATGCAGTATGACAACGGAGCGGATAAATCTCTACATTGAGGAGCATTCCCATCCCCTTGGGACACAGAGTCGACAGGGAGGGGGTACTTAGACACAGACACTGGCTACCCAAAATGGGGGGACTACAAAGGCAAGAAGTGACTGGCTTACAAGCTTTCAATAGGGAACCTAGCTCCATAGGATACAGGGAAAGGTAGAACCTCCATTGAATTGTTTCCCACCTGTCTGGATGGTGTTGATAACAGGTGAGGGGGAAAGGACTCCTGTGGTTCATAGGGAATGATTGTTATCAGGTCTGACAGTGTGTGTTGGAAAGGTAAATGTATATGTTTGGTAATAAAAGGGGGGTAGTGGCTGATTTTGCAGTCCAGGAGCAGAGATCCCTGGAACCATCAAAGGAGAAAAGTGGGAGAGACCCTGTCCAGGGAGGCAGCGACACTAGGGATGGAGGCAGAGTTGATGACGTGGACAGAAGGAGCAGCTGGGGACTCTGGACTCAGGGAGGGAGAGGGGCTGTGGGCTGGTGGCCAGGGGGCAGGTGTGTAGGGTGTACCCTTTGGGTGTTTGATGATGCATGCAGGGGATTGTGATCATTGCAATGAAACAAAGTATGATAGGATGAATGTAAAGATAATGTTCACCCATGTAAAATAACACATAATTCACAATAAAAACTAAAAAAAACCCAGAATCTACAGCTTCCTAAAACCATGCAGTATGTAGGGAAATGAGTATTCTCAAATACAGTTTGGTGAGCGTACAAGTTGGAACAACCTAACAAGAGCTACCAGAAACACACAGCCAGCAGTCATGTCCATGAATATATCCTACAGATAGGAGTCCTGGTGTGGTGTTGTAGGATAAGCACTAGGCTGCTAACCACAAGACTGATGGTTCAAACCCACCAGGCACTCTTTGGGAACCCCTATACAGGGTTGCTATCACATCTGACTCGATGGCACTTACCAACAACATTCTACAGATACACTGACATGCTTACAAAATGACAGTGTACCATGTCTATTATGGCAGCATTGTTTGAATTGTAAGTGATAAGAAATGATCCAAATGTCCATCTCAAAAGAACTGGTTCAATGGAATGATGACCCAGGGTTTTCTCTACATATTCCTTTGGCAAGCTCTCCACAACAAACAGTTAACTGGGGACAGCAGAAATGAGAGTTGGCAGAGAACCAAAGAATGTATACAATATGTCAAAATTTACTGCCATGTGTGTAAAAACGGAAATAATTAAAATATGGCATTTTGTTTACATGTACAAGGAGGCTTCGAAAAGTTCATGGAAAATTTTCATTATCTTTTCATTCCATTCTTTCCAGGAATTATTTGAAATTACCTTGTGTATAAAGAAAGTCACAAAATATGTAAAAGTTGGTGTTCTAGCCAACAATGGGATGGGTGATCTCAGTAGAGAAGACTAAGGTGGGAGACACTTCTTATTCTGTCCTTATACTTTCTGATTTTTAAAAAAATATCAGAAATTTGATTATTCAAAAAATTAAACGTAATATAAAAGATTTAAAGATACAAAGTGAACTATCTTAATGGAACCTTAGAATCAGCTTTTATCAATCACATCAACAAAAGACACTAAGTATGATTTACTAATTCCCTTATATGAACTCAATCGGTTAAATATGCTATTTTGGATATGAAAGGAGAGTGAGTATGCAGAAGGAAAATGCCCAGCTCCTAGTAGCTTATTCCATTAAATATAGTTGAGCATTTTTGATTTTTAAATATCTCTGGCTTCAGAATGTCAAATTCTTATGAAATTTTAGCTGCATTGAAAAACTACTATGTGAATTTTGCTTTGCTCGTAGAAACCCTACATAGAGTCAAAACCGACTTGACAACACACAACAACAACAACAACAACAACAACATCTGCAATGCTACATCGCATCTCCTAGATACATTTTCCAAATATATCTTACAGGGAATAGTGAAGACTGGAAATTCCCCGGCCACTCTTTTATAAGGGAAGGAAGGGTTGAGCTTGGTTCTGAAGGAAATGACAGACACTCAGAATCCTTGATCAAGCAGGTTTTATAATCAGGGATTCGCTTTATCACATGACAATAAAATGTGTAATGTAATCTTTCTATTGAGCCTTAAATTTTGATGACATGGCAAACCATTCTGAGTCTAGTTCAATAAGGCTCTGGAAGCCTCTGAAAATTCCTATAATTTTATATACTAAAAACTCAGATAGCATTCTCTCTCACTTAAAAAACCCTGAGATGAAAGTTTTAAAACGTAGCACCACATTTCAATAGCAGTATATACCACATAATTCTAAAATGATGTACTTTCCTTGCTCAGTAAGCCCTGGGTATATTGTCAGTATTTTAAACACATACATATAAAAGTCAGGTTCTGCAGGAGCACTGGTTTGGTGCTGTGGGATAAGCACTGGAGTTCTGGTGTGGTGCTGTGGGTTAATGCGTCAGACTGCAAAGCTGTTTGAACTGCAAGGTCGGTGGTTCAAGCTCACCAGCTGCTCCTCAGAAACCCTATATAGGTCACTATAGGTCGGAATAACTCGACAGCACTTAACAAAAACAACAACAACTAACCACAAGGAAGGTGGTGGTTCCATGTGATAAGCTCCAGACTGAAAACCACAAAGGCCACGGTTCAAGGATGCCAGTAGGAGAAAGATGAGGTTTTATGTTCCTGCAAAGATTACAAAGCCTCAGAAACCCTATACAGGTCACTATGAGTCGAAACCAACTCGCTGGCACTTAACAACAATAACAACAAAAACGCTAAACACAAAGCTGGTGGTTCAAACCCACCAGCCGCTCACTGGAAATCCTATATAGTGCTGCTATGAGTCGGAACGACTCAACAACATTTAACAACAACACAGGATCCTGAGATTCCAACGAACAGCTCGAGAAGATAAAGTTTTATAATGAAAAGTGCAATGACCTAGAAGTAGAGAACCAAAAGGGGAAAACACACTTGTCATTTCTCAAGCTAAAAGAAATGAAGAACAAATCCAAACCTTGAGTTGCTATAGTGAATGATTCTAGGGGTCAAATATTGAACGACACAGGAAAGAGCAAAAGAAGACAGAAGGAATACACAGAATCACTGTACCAAAAAGACCTGGTCAATGTTGAACATTCCAGGAGATAGCATGTGGTCAAGAATAGATTGTCCTGAAGGAAGAAGTCCAGGCTGTGCTGGTGAAACACCAGGCTCCAGGAATTGACATACTACCAAGCGAGATGTCTCAACAAATAGATGCAATGCTAGAAACACTCACTCAGTTTACTAGGAAATTTGGAAGCTAGCCAACTAGAAGAGATTCATATCCATAACTATTCCTAAGAAACCTGATCCACAAGAATGTGGACGTTATCAAACAGGACCATTATTAATACCACATGCAAGTAAAGTTATGCTGAAGATAATTCAAACAGTTACAGTAGTAAACCTACAAGTACTGGAAATTCCAACTGGATTGACAAGACAACATGGATCTAGGGCTGCCATTGCTGCTATTGGATGAATCTCAGCTGAAAGCAAAAAATACCAGAAAGGTATGTGTGCTTTACTGCTATACAAAGGCATATGAAAACTGGACAATGAATAAGGAAGTTGAATGAATCAATGCCTTTGAATGACAGTGTTGGAGAAGAATGTTAAATATACCAAGGACTGCAGAAGAATGAGTGAATCTGTCTTAGAAGAAGTACAGCCAGAACGTTCCTGAGAAGCACGGATGACAAGACTTGGCTTATTGTACTTTGGACACGGTATCAAGAGACTCTAGTCCTTGGAGGACACCACGCTTGATAAAGTGGAAGAGCAGCAACAAAGCAGAAAACCTTCAATGAGAGCAAGTGACACAGAGGCTGCAACAATGTCAAACATAGCAACTAAGGGGAGGAAGGCTGAGGGTCAGGCCATGTTTCATTCTGTTGTGCACGGGGTTACTATGAATCGGAACTGACACAATGGCACCGAAGTGCAATAGCATAGGATTCTGAATCACAGCTGTTTTAACATGTTGTGTTTAAGGTCAAAAACTCTTTTCAGTACTCTTACATAAAAGACTGTTGGCAAAGGACTCCAATATCCGGAAGAAAATACTTAGGAAACCAGCTGAAGTGATTGAAATCGAGCTGTTAATTTATATATTTTGCTTAACATCAACAATCTATTGAAGATGTAAAAGAGACAGTTTGAAAATGGAATTGTCAATGTTACCAACTAACTTCTCTTTTTAGTACTCCATTCCCAACAAAGAGAAGGAAGAATCTAGAATGGAAAGCCACACTTGGATGCTGGTTTGGGGAAGCAATGTTGACAGTTTTAGCTGGATTCTGAGATAAATCCCTCACTCAGGACTCCTTTTAACGGCACTGGGAAACAGGAGATGGGGCTGAATCTGTTCAGAGTACATATGTAATATTTTTCTACAAATTGTGTAAGCTGAAATATATAGCCCAATAACCTAAAAGAGTATTTAATGAGGCTAATTTAAAATAGAAACTGCTTAATATACTTAAAGTACATGATTCCTTTTAGTATTTTAATACATTGTAATTGAAGTGATTATCTGTTTACAAGCTAGTTTAAGAATAACACTGCCAACAGCAATGATGATTTGATGGAGTGGCACTTGCTGTTAAAACAGAAACAAAAGAGCTTAAGATAGAAACATCCATGCATGTGCCAACTAGAAAGATTAAATGATCGATAAAACCATTCTCCTAAATATGCCTCAACAAAACCGTAGAAGACTCACTTGAAAGATTTCACACGGAAAAGACACTGAACACGAAATGACTGACAAATTCTGCTGTTTCTAACCAGTAATGCCAGCAACTATGAAGCCAGCCACTCTTCTCACCTTTCAATCTCCAACATCCAAAAATAGATCCATAAATAAACATTTAGATTAGGGGATAGCTTGCATTTTCTGAAAATCCCATCTCCCCCCACCCCCCCCAAGAGCCTGATTTTGATAAAGGAGTTGGCAGGTTTCTACAAGCTCTGTCACGTGGGGGGAGCCACAGGGCTGGAGGGCAGGGGCGCTCACCTGCTGCTGCGGCTGGTACCTCTGCTGGGACTGGGCGCTCAGGTACTGTGCCTGAGGAGGGAGGTGCGGAGGCGGAGGCTGCTGGTTGTAGTATGCCTGTTGGCCCTGTTGGCAGTAACCACTCACACCTTGCTGTCCATACTGAGGTGGCATCTGTTAAAAAGTCAAGCAAAGCAAAGGAGAAAGTCAAAATGCGCCATGGAATGACATCAAACAGGGTTTCTCTTCAGTAACTCAGAGAGACGTGTGGTTGCTCCGTAGCTGCTCAGTGCTGAATCTGTTGCCCTCTCTTCCTTAGATGGCGGCCACACTACCTTCTATCCACATACTATCAATAAAGGCAAAAGAGCATTGGACTTTGTCTGGAAAACTCATCGAATGTATCAAAGAACCAAGTATTGATCACCTAATAGAAATCAAGGAATAAATTTTTTTTTAAATTTCCTAATACTGACAATAAATAAAAAGTAGCCTCTGCCAAGAAGGCCACTGAAGCAAGATGTTAAGCCCCTCCCTGCACAGGACTGCAAGTTGAGAGGAACTCCAGTAGGTCACCGGGTGAAAGCGCTCCCTGGGATTTTGTAGGAAGCTTGCTGTTTGGGGGCCCACAAACAGAGCAGGTTGGGTCTCATCTCAAGCAACAATTAAGGCTAGGACCGCCCAGTTACATCCGCAGCAAACACGTACTAGTGCGCCATTAGCAAGTCCATTTACTAATTACTTGTTGCTAGAAAGGAAACAATTTCTTAACAGTCAGATGAACCTCCCCTTAGAAGACAAGTGCAGTCAAACCATAAGATTCGTCAATATGAGTTCTAAAAGGAGAGACATTCATATTTGATTTAAGGATAACTTTGCCCGAGTTGGTAAAATAGATAATGTACCATAGTGGTTACAAATCAGGCTGACAATCTCAAGGTCAGCAGTTCGAAACTATCAGCAGATCTGTGGGAGAAAGATGAGTTTTTTTCCACTCCCATAGAGAGTTACAGCTTTGAAAACCCAATGCAGGGTCGCTATGACTCCATGGCACATAACCACCAACCACCATAAATATAAAGCTGTGTGCTGCCGATTCCTTCTCAGAGAGAGAACTACCCCATAGGGTTTCCTAGACTGAAGTCCTTACAGAAGCAGGTCTCTAGAGCTCTTCTCCCTCAAACTATGGGTGGGCTTGAACCACTGATCTTGCAGTCAGCAGCCCCAGCTAACTGTCACCAAGGCAGCAAACATCAGATTATTAGACAAAAGTGACCTAGATCTGTCTTCTCCCTCACTAATTTACATGATCCTAAAAGTCCTTGAAAGCACTGTTCAAAGCAGAATCTTTCCTTGTGCTTATTAATAAATGTGCCATTAACAATATTTAAATCTTTTGAATGAGAAATCTACTGATGTGTTCTCCAATTGGGAGACTGAAAGTGGGGAAAAGAAAATACACAGGGCAATAGGGCAGCAAAAGGCACCCAAGGACGGTGAGCTCATTGTTAATACCACAACACGGTATGTTGAGGAACTCAAAGACCATGAGCCCCATAAACCCACACACTTAAGAAATCAGAGCGCAGTTCCAGATACACACTGAAAACCAAATTCATTACAGACCCCTGAGTCAGGAGGAAGCAAGGAAGGAACAGTAAGGGAGGAATCCATGAGGACACTGCATCTCAGAACAATTCGTACAGTGAATTGTAACATACACACAGAGGGAAAAGGGAAAAGGCAGAAATTCAAGTAGCTATTCCTTCTGACCCAATCTGCTAGCTATGATCAGGAGAAAACTGGTCCCCCTGGCTCACAAATGCCTCCCATCACACACAGTCTAAGATGGTGCAACAGACAGTTCATCCTGAAAACCATTTAACAGCACAGTTGAATTCTTTGCTTTTATTTATTTTACAGCTTGATATCGCATAATGAATGTATGTCCCTGCCTTAAGCCAAGACAAAGAATTTCCATAAAACACAACTCCACATGCTAGACTACCAAAGACTACCAAAACACATACCCTCTCCCGTTCAACACCCATATGTTTGATTTGATATCTAATACTATATTTCACACAAGTATCTTTGCAGTTTGCTTTGAAGCAGTTAGGATAACACTTTTACCAGTGTTAAAATCACTGCAAAGCTCAGTCAACAGAGCCAGCAGGCAACCCCCGCAACCCTGCCCCTGATCTGATGAGCTGCACTTTACTATGCTGACTTTTTGGTTTACAAAAACCCTTACACATAATATGAAAGTGTTGTTGGGGGGTGGGACTCCACTTCCTGACAAAGACAACAGGACACATTGCAGGAACCTACAAACACTAGAGCAGACATGAATTTTCCAAAATCTTGTACTCTAATACTCCAGCTCTGCCGGGGGAGAGGGTACAGGGTTGCCAACCTTCAGTGGAGTCATACCTTACACCATGTGTAGAACCAGGTACACCGCAGAAGGGAAGCTAGTACTATCAAGTAGGTTCCAACCTACAGCGACCCTGTATAGGGTTTCCAAGGAGAGGCTGGTGAGCTTGAACGTCTGACCTCGTGATTCAAGCAACTCTGCGGTCCAGCGCATTAACCCACAGCGCCACACCAGGAGTTCTAAGCTATCGGCTTCTACGATCCTCCTTATTCACTGTCCAGCTTTCACATCCATATCAGGCTATTGAAAACACAATGGCCTGGGTCAGGCGCACCTTAGTCCTCAAGCTGACATCTCTGCTCTTCAATACTTTAAAAAGTTCCTGTGCAGCAGATCTGCCCAGTGCAATACGTCGTCTGATCTCCTGACTGCTGCTTCCGCAAGTGTTGATAGTCGATCCAAGAAGAATGAAATCCTTGACAACTTCAATCTTTTCTCCATTGATAAGAATGTTGTTTATTGGTCCAGTGGTGAAATTTTTCGTTTTCTTGACATTGAGATGCAATCCATACCGAAGGCTGTGCTCTTTGATCTTCATAAGTAAATGTTTCAAGTCCTCTTCGCTTTCAGCAAGCAAGGTTGTACCATCAGCATATCGCAGGTTGTTAATGAGTCTTCCTCCAATCCTGACACCACGTTTTTCTTCATAGAACCCAGCTTCTTGTATTATTCGTTCAGCATACAGGGTGAATAAGTATGGTGAAAGAACACAACCTTGTCGCACACCTTTCCCAATTTTAAAACATTCAGTGTTCCCATGCTCTGTTCAAACAACTGCTTCTTGGTCTAGGTACAGATTTCTCAGTAGGAAGGCCCAAGGGACTGTCTGATGGGAGAGGCCACAAGCTTAATGCCTCAGGCTCTGTGAAAACAATTTTGGTTAATTAGTAGTCTTTTTGTTCATCCTGTAGTTCTTAGCCATTTCAAGAATTAAAGTAAGTAACTAGACCACTGGGTGCAGTGTCCTGGTGGTGCAACAGATAAGTGCTTGGCTTCCAACCAAATGTTGGGAGCTCAAACCCACTGGGTGGAAGAAAAATCAAATGATCTGCTCCCATAAAAATGGCAGCCTAGAAACCCTCTGGGGCAGTTCAACTCGGTCACATGGGTTTGCTATGAGCTGAAATCGACCCCACAGCACTTCACAGCAGCAACAGCACTGAGTGGACGTGACATGTGGACAACCATCACTGAGGAGCGTGAGGCCCATACTGAGAGCAGACTCCTTCCCTGTCCAGCCTACCGCAGCCACTCAGTCCCAACCACCACCATTCTCAGGCCCTTCATGTGTCCAAGTGCTTACTGCCATCTCTGTCCACCCACCTCCACAGTCACAGCGTGCCTGCAGTAAGGACCTGACCATCAGCCAATATCTGCTGAGTGAATGAAAGCTGAATGGATTACTCAAGTGAGTTAGATATTATATAAATGTTAAAATGAATTACGGAACCCTTTATAAAATCAGATTGCTGGCACCATGCAAAGCTTCGCTACACAAATGCTCAGCTTAACCTAGCGACCGCAGCATTGCACCTCGGAGCTCCGTGCCGGGCGCCATGAACCCTGGTACATCACTGTTGCCCAGCAAACACCCCATGCCTTTGTCACGCAGTAGAAATAATGAGAAGAATCTTTTGCAGCCCAACTACGTGAAATGGAAATCTGCAGATCAGAAATTCTCAGTTTGTTATTTAAAGACAAGAAAAGCAGCGCTTATTTCATCCACTTCTAAATCAAGAGGACCACAGCTTGGAGAATGAGCACACACCATCAGAGAAATGTTCTTTCAATTTTCAAAGCAATGCTGGAGAGGGACTGTGGCTAAGAAAGACCACTTGCTTTACGCAGTGCGGAGCTTGAACAGGAACTCGGGCCTTCTGCAGCTTGGTACATGTACAAAACTTCTGACACCTCGTCTCGTTTCACCAGACCCTCGACTTTCTGTTCACTGTAGAAGTGACGGATGGATCAAGGCTAATCGTCTCCTCCTTTTTTCTTTCATAAGACATTTCCAGAGAGCAGTTTCCCCATTAAATTTCACAATGCCAACAACCCAGCAAGCATCCTCGTAAGTACATTCGTGGGAGTCCCTAACGGTTGGCAATCCTGCTTTCCATCGCCAGGTAAGGGGGACAGGCTGGCTCAGCCTAGCACAGCAGGTAACCAAGAAACAGACTTCAGACCCAGGAGTACAAGGGGATCAGATCTGAAAAATGCAATTGTATGCAGAAAACAAAAGCAACAAAAGATTGTTGTTGCTAAATGCAATCAAGTCAGTTTTGACTCACAGCGATCCTGTACAGGGTTTGAACCACCAACCTTACAGTTTGCAGTCCAGTGCTTATCTTACAGCCCTGCATCAGGGCTTCAACAAGAGGCTACTGCAGTCTAAAACCATTCACATAAAGTTTTCTATACGCAATAGTAGCATATATAACCTTTTAATGTACATGTAGGAGCAGGCTCCAAAATTCATGGGAAATAAAAACACACATTATCTTTCAATTCCATTTTCCCACAAACTTTTTGAAGTCCCATAGTACTCATATAATGGAGTCCTAGTATGGTGCTGCAGGATAAGCACTAGACTGTTAAATACAAGGTCAGCGGTTCAAACCCACCAGCCTCTTCTTGACAATCCTATACAAGGTCACTATGAGTCTGAACCAACACAATGACACTTTACAACAGCAGTAGTCATATATAGTGAAAGTACAACAACATGCTCTGATAGGACTCTCTTTGGGAAGAAGGGAGGGGGAAAGATGGGCAAAAGAGAGATAAGGCAGATGTGTCAAAAAAGTTAATGGCTATGATTTTAGTGAACTGCATATGTGTTTGTAATCTCTGGTACATTTGTGTATACTTAAATTAGTCTATACTTTAAAATACTAAAATAAAGCTCTCACCTTCTCCCTACCCCCTACAAATTGCAGTGGGCAAGGGAGGAGCCCAAGTAAACACGCAACACAAGTGGAAGCCACCTGAGAAGGCAAAGAGAAAACACATCTGTGGCCTTCATTAAGTGGGCCCAGCTAGGATTCTGCTGGAGTCCTAGTGTGGTGCTGCAGGACAAGCACTGGACTAACCACAAGGTTGGAGGTTCAAACCCACCAGTTGCTCCTTAGAAACCCTATACAGCATGGATGGGGAACGTTCAACCCACAGGCTATACTGTTGTTGTTGTTATGTGCTGATGAGTTGGTTTTGACCCACAGCAACTCAGTATAGGGTTTCCAAGGAGCGACTGGTGAACTTGAACCACCAACCTTGTGGTTCAAAACAACTTTGAAGAAAAAGCCTCACAACTGGACTAATAAACAACATCATAACAAACTGAGAAAAGACTGAAGCTGTCAAGGATTTCATTTTACTTGCAATATTTGCTTTATTTCAACGGCCTGGAACCAAACCTGCAATATCTCTGAGATATGCCTGAATACAGTAAGCTAGTTTTGAATATGAAAACTTGTATGTGTAGAAAAAAATGAGTAACTTAGAAGAATACACGCCTAAATGCTGCATTCTTTAACCAACTCAGTTTAAACTTTTGATGAAGCTGAACAAAATGTGGTTGATTTGGATTATTTGTTTTTCTTAAAGTTATCAGAAACTATACTACAAGAATTAACCTTTAACCTCAAGTAGAAATATCTCTTATCTTTATTTTTTAGTTGTTTTCTCACCCCAGAACTGAGCTCCTCCAAATAAATTCTACCAGATGTGAGGACAAAATGGACAGGGAAAATCCTAAATTCCCAACAGTTACATTTGACTTGTTTCTGTGGCAAATTTGTTAGCTTCTAATTCAAAGATCAAACACTTAATTTTCCTGTGTAAGAGACAGATTGAAAATTCCCTACAGGAAAGAATTTAGGTGCTAAGCCAATGTTTAGTTGA
Source organism: Chrysochloris asiatica (assembly GCF_000296735.1). NCBI lineage: Eukaryota > Metazoa > Chordata > Mammalia > Afrosoricida > Chrysochloridae > Chrysochloris > Chrysochloris asiatica. The sequence goes on along the minus strand of NW_006408635.1, from coordinate 5,837,330 downwards.
ACCAATTGCATGCAGAACTTTTATTATGTCGGCCTGTCCAGTAAAAGGGAATCTGCTAGGAGATGACAAATACAGTCTACAGAGCCGAGGTCCTGCATTACTCCTAATATTTGATGGCCCTTCCAAACAACTTAGGACTTTTACTGCACTTGGACTCTCTCTTTTTTTATAAAAAGAAAAATAAAATCATGTCCTTTGGCTCACCTAAGGTACAAAACTCTCCACAATTGGGTGAACTTACTCCTTCCTGCTGAGAAACTGTCAACAAATGTGCATATAAGTGTTTACGCCACATGTTGTACACTGAGGTTAAATTCCTCCACATCCACATGTTGTACACTGAGGTTAAATTCCTCCACATCTCCTGCTTCCCGGCAGCAACAGCGAAAACCACTGTGGGTCGAAGGAGTTGACAAAGCCTACTCAAGGCCAAGAACACGCACTGCCTGAAACTCAGGGACATGAAACAACCCTGGCTGAAGGAGGAGCTGGAAAAGCATGTTCCAGGGTCAAGAACAAGCAGTGTCTGAAACTCAAGGACAGGCTGGGTGAATTGCTACACAGACAGTCCAGTTTAGAAGCTACTTTATGCCTCTGTGGAACCACTTTAATTTTTTTTTCTAGGCCTTCATTCGTAACTTCTGGGCCTAGAACACTGCCATTCTCTTGGCTTTATGGTGGCAAACATATACAACACAACATGTTCATACAATTCAGGGGCATTGTTTATGAGCATCACGAGCTGCCATTACACATAGCCTACTTCCCCAATGTTCCACCACCCTTCATAGCTCTTGTTTGACAGACTCAACACCAGCAGACAGAAGGGGACTGATTTAACCCTCCATTTTTCAGCTTAAAACTTTTTGAAACTCACGCTGGAAAATAGGTGTTTTGATTTGTGAAACAATGTTCAAAAGTTCTCATTTGCCATCAGCAATAAAGTATTTTTCGTGATAAATTTGTTTTCTCAAAATTCTTTAACAGGTGCCTACAAGGTAAGATCACCAAGACCTAACAGAGTGAAATATTACATATATATATAAAGCCTTTCTTGGATTTCTTTGCAATTAGTAATTGCCTACAAAATTTTACTGCTTATTCAAGTTCACAGTAAATGCAACAGCACTATATTTAGCAAATCATAGCTCGAGCGAATACTAGGTCAGACCAATGTTCTGCTGAGTGGCAGGAGGGACTGGGTCGTTGTACCTATGGTGACCTCAATTTCTAATAGCTCTGGTTATGTCCTGAACAGCCTTTATTCCCACTTTAATAATCATGAATCTATTATCCATGAATTTATGTAGACCCTTCTTAATTTGTATTTCCAGCCTATATTACCTCTTGATGCTAGCAAGTTCTATAAATTATTATCCATTTTGTAAATAATACGTTCTTTCATTCTCAAAAAGTTAACTCCTTCGTGCTTCAAGAGCCCCCTCACTATGCTACGAAGAATTTGATTAACGGAATGCATGGGCCAGATGACTATATGATCACCAGAGGTGAACCAATGACATCAGCCCACAGCACTCACTCTACCAGATCAAACAGGTTCTTTACCAACTGCTATGGAGACACCGCTCTAGCCCGTGAAGGGAGCTCTGAGGGATCAGTGGGCTGCTAACCTCTAGAGGCTCAAACCCACCAGGCACTCAGCAGGAGAATGGTGAGGCTGTCTGCTCCTGTAAAGATTTACAGTCTCGGAAACACTGTATGAGTCAGAATCAACTCACTGATTTGGGGGGTTTCCTGCCCCTTGATTATTTTCACTGGCTTCTCTCAACTGTGTTCCCTTTATTGAAGAAAAAGCAGCTCACATGGTATGAGCGATTCCAAAAACCCATGAAGCAAAGCTGGACAAAAGAGTAAGATTACTTTGCTAGTTCTGTTTTTTTTTAAAGAAACTTCCCTAAGTACACATTCTGGAGTCTCCACATCACCCCTCTGTAGATGTGTTCATCTTTCTTCAGGTCAGCCAATGAGAGAAGGTTTTGTGTAAATATTCATAAAATGCAGGCATCCTCTGGCAGCCAAAGGCTTCCTTTCGTTTACAACCAGAACTGAACTACAGTCTGACTGCACACAAATTAACACACAAGTGTATAATTGTAGTTTTATCTCAAGTGCCCTCATTACACACTTTAAAGCATGTTCTTCCCGGGTTCCAGTGAGGGCATCTGATACTGCAGATCTAGAAAGACAACAGTGTGCTTTTTGACAACACAGACGCAAAACGGGAAAAAATTCACCGCAACAGAGAGAAATGTGTAACGTGCAGGATGATAAATCAATTCTAAAATGGTTGGGGGGGAGGGGGGAGTATGTTTTCAATGGGTAGGTGGGGGCATGCCCAAGAGCAAAAGACTGTATCTATATTCCCTGTTCTAGAAGGAGCAGCTCTGGAGGTGCTGTCGAATACACACTGCACTGATCACCACAAAATCAGCAGTTCAAACTCACCAGCTGCTCTGTGAGAGAAAGATGAGGCTGTTGTCACCCTTGAAGATTTACAGTTTCAGAAACCCTATGTCGCTATGAGTTGAAATTGAATTGACGGTGGCTATGGGCTTGATCCTTGAAGAAGGACCCCTCGTGGAGCAGTGTTAAGCACTTGACTACTAACCAAAAGGTCAGAGGTTCGAGCCCACCAGCTGTTCCACAGGAAAAAGATGCAGCGAACTGCTTCCATACAGATGAAAGTCTTCTAGAGTAGAGCTGTCTCGCTGTGTTCCACAGAGTCCCTGTGAGTTAGCATTGGGTTTACTGTGGGTTGGGTTTGTTCTTAAAAACAAGAGAACCTGCATCAAAAGAAACAAGTTGGTCTGTATTCGTTCAGAAAGCATCAAAAACTTAGGAGCTTTCAAAATGCCTTATTTCTATAGCAATTTAGGCACGAAGACAATGTTGATAGTGGTGGGTACTGTGCTCATTTCTAACATGGAAGCTTTGATGTAGAAGATTGGCAATATTTACATTTAAACACAAAATGAAAAAAATAAGCATTTTCCATACCACCAAGCATACGCAGTCATTTCTAAACAAGGCACTCACACTTTTGGGACAATGTCAACAAGATGGGCAGAAAACTCCACTGCCACTGAGCACATACTCTGGACAGAAGGAAACACAGGGCTCAGAAGACAAGCTGTAGCTAGCAAGTAGTTTAGGTCCCTTCTGCTAACAGATGCAACACTTTCCTAGAAAAAGCTACATGAAAATAAGAAAAGGCCAGTTCTGCCTCCCAGGGACCAAATTGTTTCCATCCAAGGAAGTGCTCTCCCAAGAAAGGATGCACATGGTGAGATTTATTTAGTCAGAAATGCATCTCCCTGGGAAGCCAGATGGATTTTTCATTTTCTCTGGTATATAACTGCCCAAATTGCAACAGGTATATTTGAATCAGTGAAAGCCATCGCTGAGTTGCTGCAATTAAAAAAAAAAAAAATTCTTTTAATCCCAAAAGATTACAAAATCAAAAGCCAAAACATTACAGCAAAATTCCACACACATGTTCCGCCAGCAGGGTTTTCTAATAAGACTTTAAAATAAGTGCCGGGCTATGGTGTGTTCATGTTTTTAAAAACCGCCCACTTGGTCCCCAGCACATGGTGGGAGAGGAAGTATTCGGGAAGGAAAACTGATGGGAATTTTAGAAGGAGTTGCCTGCCTCCTTGCCCTGCTGGTCGGAGAGTTCTATTTTTACAAAACACAAAAAGAGGAGGGAAGCGCTTTGCCAGTTTCCTATATAAACCCAGCTGCCAGAATGGATGTGCCAAAGGGGAATTTCAGAGAATTTTAAAGAGATAACCTTTGCTGAGGCTGCAATGTCAACTTTGTAGCTGCACGACAGGAACATGTGCAGTGAATTCAAGATGGAGAAACTGTTCTGTCTGTGAGGACTGGGGGGGGTGGGGCCAGATGGAAAACTGGGATTTACCAGAATAAGACAAGAATTTTAAAGCAATTGATGAGCAGCAAACAACTGGTGGTGCTTTCCCAGGAGGGAAGCTAGGTGCAGGGCGGGAGACAGAGGGATGGTCCCCAAGACCCGTTCCCACCTTGAGGATTTGATTCCACATACATATGCACATTGTATGTGTGTGTGTGTGAGAGAGAGAGAGAGACAGACAGACAGAGAAAGACAGAGAGAGACAAAGAGAGAGAGATAGTAAGTATTTAGAGTATTTGTAATACAGTATTCTTTTTTTAAATCAATGATTCAGAGGGGAAACAAAGCTATTGTTACCAACAGTTTAAAGCTCACCCTCTGAAGGTGAGGAGATAGCTGCTTTTATATGTTCTCTCCCATCCAAAAAAAATAAGAAATACACACACAAAAAATTATTTTGGTAGCTGAACTGATGAAAGTGTGAGTCCAAAACCATTAAGCAGTTCCCTAAAGGGATATTTCAAAAAATACATTGCTTTAAAATGCAATTCTTTAAAAACATACAATGCTCCTTAAGATTTTTTTCAGCAAGAAAAAATGTAGCCATGTGTACTCGTGTGTACTCATCAGTGGTGAACACAGTGAAACACGAACAAATGGAGACAAGTAAAGGCAGTGGTCATGTCGCCACCCCACAGACTCTGACCCAGCCCCAACCCTGCTCCTAAGGCCCTGAGAAGTCAGTGGCCCGCAGAAGCTAGGGACAGGCAATCCCCAGGGAAAAATGAGTGTGGGAACCTGGTCCTGGGAGTGGGAGGCCACCTCCGCAGCACAGGCAATTACAGGACTGGCATTAGCCTGCTAAGCAGAAGGTCAGTGGTTCAAATCTACCTGTCGTTCCATGGGAGAAAGATGAGGCTAGCTGGTCCCGTCTCAAAAACCACAGGGGTCAATTCTACTCTGTCCACTCTGTCTTCTAGGAGTCAGAAGGGACTCATGGCAGTGGGTGGTTGGTGACGCTGCTCTGCCAGCCTTTGTTCTGCACGATGGTGACCCCCTCTGCAGAACAGAACTGCTCCAGTGTCCCTAAGGTGGTGACCTTTGGGAAGCTGACCACCAGGCTTGTCTTCCAAGGTGCCTGAGTGGCTTTGAACTGCCAATCTTTCTATGTTGTTGGTAAGTGCTTCCGAGTCAGTTCCAACCCATAAAGACCCTGTACAGGGTTTCCTAGAAGCCGCTGGTGGGTTTAAACTTCCAACCTCGGTGTCCACAGTCCAGTTCTGCCTATAGTTGTGCATTAAACCACTTGTGCCGCTCAGGGGGTCCTGCTTTTCACTCTTAACAAACAGTGAAGAGGGATAGGATCCATAAAGGAGGCTTTCCCGGAATCTAGGTTTCGACTACATACCCGTCCTCTTGCAGACTTCCTGGCAGTTGAGTCCCACATGAAGGAGAAATAACCGTCCACAACAGTGGTTGCACAGCTGATTCCTGGCATTTTCTTCTCCCGGTTGTAGCTTAAGGCGTGTGGGCATGTGTTGCAGGGAGCATTCCATAAGTATGCTCAGCATACAGGGTCCACACACACCTCTTCTGGATCAATAAATGAGTGTACACACCCTTTCTCCCATTCTGAGAAGGCTAAGCCTAATTATACCTCGCTGTGAATTACTCCATCACAGATAGCAAGCACCTGTGTAACTGGCTCATTAGGCTCAAGAAACTAGGGTCAAAGGTTAGGAAACCTCGCTGGGTCCACCCAGCTGGAGTCACAAACAAACGGAACTCAAGCCAGTGGCCCATGCAGACCATGATTACAGTGCTCAGTGGTTACAGGAATCAGTGCTCAGGGAAAGCATGAGGAAAAAGGTCATTGGGCATTTCAGCCAGGCCAGGATGGGGGGGCTTGCTTGATTCTGGAGCCCCAGTGGTTATGTGATCGGCTGCTCACTAAAAGTTTGCCAGTTTGAACCCACCAGTTGCTGGGAGATAGAGAGGGCAGTCTGCCTCCGTAAAGACTTCAGCCTTAGAAATTCTATGGGGCCGTTCTACTCCTTCCTACAGGATCGCTCTGTGTCAGAATGTACTCAAAACAAGAGGTTTGGTTTTGGATTTGTTCAGTTCCCTGTGTGCTGCAAATGGTTAGTTAACACGTTCGACTGTGAGTCCACCTACAGGATCGTCAAAAGAAAAGGCCTCGTGATCTATCTGGGAAAACCCAGCCACTGAAGAAAACTCTGGGGAGAGTGGTTCTCCACGACACAAGAGCGGCAGCCAGGAATTGGAGTGGTAGGTGTGGTCTGCTCAGTTCTAAGAGACACAGGTGAAGCACAGAGGGGCGGGGCTGCAAACAGGTGAGTCAAAGGCAACAAAGCTACTTTAAAGAAAGGGCACACAACAGGGCTGCTACGTGTCGGAATCGACTCAATGGCACTTATCAACAAGTAGCTGAAGTCTCAAAAGCTGTATTTTAGAAGTCTGTGTGACTTAGATTAATTAAGAAAGTGCCAGGAATAAGATTTCTACCAACACATACAGCATATGTTGTTGTTGTTGTTGTTAAGTGCTGTCTACACAATTCCAACCCATAGCGACCCTGTATGGGGTTTCTGACGAGAAGCTGGTGAGCTTGAAGCACCAACCTTGCAGTTCAAAGGGCTTTGCAGTCTGGTGCATTAACCCACAGCGCCATACCAGGTCTCCCATACAACATTTACTCAGGGCAAAGTGGGGCAAAGGAGCCTCTTCTTTTTGAGTCATTTAGCACATAAAGTTAATTTGTAATGTAAACTTGGGATACTGGGTAACAGTGTAAATAGCAGTTTTGAGACTGAGGCAGTTATGAAACACTTTGGATAAAATATCAGAGCCCTCAAAATATATTTTGAGGTTGTGGAACAATGTATACTTGTCTGTGGATATTCATCAGCTACATGCTCAAATTTCTGATATAAGTAATTCTCAAGTTGAGAACTGAGTGGCTACTACCTCGGCCAGAGATTAAGTTCCCCTGTGAACTTGGTTGAACCTCAGCATAGTGATCCTGCTTGGTCGTCTTAGAGCAGGTGGTGGTCTGGCAAAATCTTGCATGTGGGGTCCCCAGCTGGTCTCCTTTCTCCCTGCCTTCTTCGGATGGCGGCTGTTTATGCTGGACGTGTGGCCAGAGACGGGCAAAGATCACGTGGAACCTCGGCAACCTAAGACAGAGCCATTGCCATGCTGCAATGAGTTTCGATGATGGGTAAGACTGAGGAATTCGCACTGACCGCCTAAGACAGGCAGCGTCCCTTAAACTAATAATAAATAAGGGGGAATCTGATATAGACTGTGCAGACCCGGTCAGGAGTTCAAGTCCCTGTGGGCCCAAGCGTAGCTGACCATCCAAACCATAGGTTCTGAGGATCAGACTTTAGCCACCTAGCAGACATAGCAAAATGTCCCTTATCTGATTATTCAGTTATGCTGGTTAGTAATTCCATACATGAGCCCTGGACACCCACAGATAAATGTAAAAACCTTCCCTAAAAGCCGAGACTGTAAATTCCAAAAAGGCAAAGTTTTCCCCCCGCCCCAAAAAAAGCTGAAGAGGATAAAGAGAAACTCTGTTAACTGTTGGTATGTGGAGGGGATTATAATCAATGTAATGAAACAAGGTATATGAATGTTTGAATGTGAAACCGACGATGTGCCCTGAAAACGTTCACTCAATCCACAATAAAAACCATAAAAAAAAAAAATATATATATATATATATATTTCGTAGTAAATATTTATATGAAAAGAGAATGTAATTATTTCCCTGGAGAAAGAAGATCCACCATTTTTTCCTTATTTCATGAGGTGCAATAACATGTTCCAAATACTCCCAAAAGATTGGTCAGGGATAATTACAAGATGTTGACGTCTGAAAATCATTAACACAAAGAAGCCCACAGATGGGGAGGAGGATTTAGTGCAGAATTTTCAATAAATTAAATGTTTCACTTCTTCCCTCTCTCTCCTCTATTTATATTAACAAATCATTAAAATTAAGCATTCTAAATGATGCATTTTGAAAATCAATAAATAATCATAAAATCATAATTATCCCTTCTTCCAATCTATACTTCTCCATGGATTCAATCTTGGCTCCATTTAAGCACATGAGTAGGTAAGCCTATAGATTTTAGTGAAACACAAAATCTATTGGACTGTTTTGCTAGCATGTTAAGAGATATAAAATAGCTGTCTGAAGATTCAATGACAAATACAGATAAATGGGCCAAAAATTTTTTGTTAGTCCTGAAACTACACCATATTCGAATTCTACTTTATCTTAAACTATTAGGAAACAATTTCCTGTTGCCATTAGAAGGAAAACGTCAGGTTTCAAATAGCACCCCACAAAAGTTGTCACTTTAATAAAGCTTTTAGATTTAAAAGACAGAGAACTTGTATATATATACTGTAATTAAAGTTACATATTTCATTTTCTTTCCAGAACAGAGAAAGTCTGTTAGAGCAATGACAAGGTCAAGTAAGGGAGCCTGGTGGTACAGTGGTTAAGCAAACTGCTTGGCAGCTAACCAAAAGGTAGGCAGTTCAAACCCACCAGCCGTCCTGCAGGAGAAAGCAGCAGCAATCTGCTTCAGTACAAATTACAGCCTTGGCAACATCACGGTGCGGCTCTACTCTGTCCTGTCAGTGTTGTTAACTGCTGTCGAGTCGGTTCTGACTCATAGCAACCCTGTATAGGGTTCCCAAGGAGCAGCTGGTGGGTTTGAACCACCGACCTTGCAGTCCAGTGTTTTATCCCGCAGTGCTGCACCAGGACTCCTAGAGGATTGGAAGTAGCTCGACGGTAGTGCGTTGGGTTTAGAAGTCACGATGAGTGTCTCTGGGTTCAACAAGGTAAAATGAATTGAAGAATGGCGGATGTTACAGCCACATCTGATGTTCAATATCACTTCCGGATTTAATCTCACAGCTATTGCTTTGTTAGTTGCTCTTGTATCAATTTCTACTCTTGGAGACTCCAAATGTGCACAGTAGAATTATCCCACAGGAATGTCAAGGTTGTGACCTTTGAGAAGCAGATACCAAGGTTGTCTTCTGAGGTGCCTCTGGCTGGGTTCAAAGTGCTAAGTTTCTGGTGAGCAGTTCAGTGATAAGTCATTTTGCCATCAAGGGCACTTACTAGAAGAATTAGCAAGATCACTGTTGTATCTGGCCATTGTTTTAGTGCTACTGTTGTTGTTGTTGTTGTTGTTATGTGCCATCGAGTCGTTTCTGACCCATAGCGACCCTGTACAGGGTTTCCGAGGGTGTAAATCTTTACGGGAGTAGAAAGCCTCATCTTTCTCCCACGGTGCAGCTAGTAGTTTCGAACCACTGACCTTAAGGTAACCACTACGCTACCAGAGCTCCTTAGTGCTACTGTTAGGTAACATCAAGCCGGTTTGGACTCATAGTGACCATACGCACAACAGAACGAAACATAGCCCGGCCCTCTATCCTGCCATGTTTAAGCCCCTTGTTGTCAATCCATGTCACTAAGGGGCTTCCTCTTTTTCGCTGACCCTCCACTTTACTAAGGTTGATGTCCTTCTCCAGGGACTGGTCCTTCCTGACATGTCCAAAGTACAAAAGAAACAGTCTCACTATCTTCGCTCTCAAGGAACAATCTGTACTCTTCCCAAACAGATTTGTTTGCTCACAGGCAGTTCATGGTACTTTCAATATTCTTCACCAACACCACAGCTCAAACACATCCATTCTTCTCTGGCCTCCAGAACGTCTTTTCGCTGTGCTTCACACCTGCCTCAGCATCCCCTTAGAACATTGCAGTCACTCCACCCAAGTGGTTTGTATGGAGTCCAGGACACGTTAACTCCTATGAGGTGGGTGTTCCATCCTTGCAGATGGAGCTCCAGACAAAGCCCACCACAGCCAAGAAGACCCTGATGGCTTCCTCCTGCATCAGCCTCCAGGGATCTGCCATGCTGTAGGCTCCTTCTGGAGCTTGGCAGGAGGTGGGAAGGTCTACTGTGGACTAGGGGAGCCTGTCTACACCTAGGGAAACATTTCACTGCAGTTTCAAATGTCCTAAAAACAGGCCACACTGAGATTCAACTTTATTTTATTCCAATAAAACCCCTAGAAGTAAAAGGAAAAAGGGGATGTTAAAGAAGCTTAAAACCCTAAAGATTATCCCTTTTAGCTTTCTTAAAACCAAATGATAATTTAGCTCCACTAGTAACGAATTCTGCCTTGAGCTTTGTGTTCTCTCTCCAGATCTACCTGCTGCTACTGTGTGCCGTCAAGTCGGTTCCAATCCGTACAGGGTGTCCAAGGAAAGCCTCGTCCTCCTCCTGTAAAGCCACTGGTAGGACTCTGCTGACCTTGAGGTTAGCAGTCCAGCTTCTAATCCACTACACCACCTAGAGGGCATCAAACTGATAATATTGTTGTTATGTGCCGTGGAGTCGGTTCCGACTCATAGGGACCCTGTACAGGGTTTCTGAGGCTTGTAAATCTTTACGGGAGCAGACCGCCTCATCTTTCTCCCATTGAACAGCTGGTACTTTCGAACTGCTGACTTTGCGGTTCGCAGCCCGATTTGTAACCACTACACTACTGATAATAGCAACTAGAAATATAAGACAGGAAACTTGAGGGACAGTGAGTTTGTTAATCAGGGAGGAACAATCAGAAGAGGAGGAGGAGAACAGTTGTACATCTGAGAAAACACCATCAGTGTCAGTGAGCTGTACATTCAGAAATGGTGGAATTGGTATATGTTGAACTGTGAATATTCTCAACAACAAAATACACTACTCTTTCTTTAAGCCGTACGGCAATCATTCTAATAGATCTGATCCAAATAACCATAAATATACAGAAGGTTAATGAGACCAATGCCTTTCAAACTTTTTGACTTCAACTCAAAAGAATGGATTTTATCACACTCTTGAGCACCCCTGGGAGTTCTGGGCCCATGAACCTATGATTCATGTGATGTATTCATACTTCCTATTGTTTTATTCAAACCTCCTTCCTTTTTTTTTTCATTTCCCCTTTTTCTGAACTATCTGATTGCAGTTTTCCTGATGCCACTCATCCATCGCAGCAGTGATTTCAGAACCACTGCATCTGACTCTGGCAGCTGCCTCAGAACCAACCGGGGCGGGGTTCCTCCTCCTGACCTAGAGCTACTGCTGACACACAGGCCCCTCCCACAGGAGCAGGAGCCCTTCCGGTCCTATAGCACAGAGCAAAGGTCACTCATACCTCCCAGCAAGCTGGATAGCAGGGTGCCCACCCACCCGCATATCAGAGAGCTGACAGCAAGGAAGCTCAAGAGGATCTCAAGGCAGGAGGGGGAAGCCAGGCCAGAGAGGGTGCCCAGCGGCCCCAGCACAGGGCAGAGCCAAGCAAACCAGGGGGAGGGGACACCAGGCACCAGGGGTGGACATGGAAATCAAACTAAAACCATAAAAAAGGATACACTGTGATAACTTTCTATTTTCCCCAGATGCACTGACTGCAGTGAATGTCTAACGTCCTTTCTAGCCTCAGTCTGTTTGTTGTTGTCATGTGCCGTGGAGTAGGTTCCAACTCACAGCAACCTTGTACAGGGTTTCCGAGGCTGTAAATCTTTATGGGAGCAGAAAGCCTCATCTTTTCCCCACGGAGCAGCTGGTAGTTTCGAACTGCTGACCTTGGGGTTAGCAAGCCTCAGTCTGTAGCTCCCACCAAACAAGGTTTCTGCCCTGCCAGGTCTGGGTAAGAGATGGTGGGAGAAGAGAATGATGGGATGACATGATTCAGCTGTGGATGTTAGCAGAGTTTATTATAATTGTTTAAACCTGAAACTCCAGCATGGTTATAAAACAAACCATCTCAGAAGCAGGAAAGGGGATCTCACCACCATCAGAGAAGAGCCAGGAGGGGGGCATTTGTTTTGTACCCCAAGATCTCTCTGTGCACTGAAGCTCCTTGCCCCAGGGACAGAAAGCTGTGACCCCGGAGGAGTGGCAGGGGAGCCGCAGCAGCAGAACCAAGACCCAGCGCATGTGACAGAGCAGTGGACTCCCAGCCCATGGAGCAAGTAAAGCTGAGGAACTTTGGGCAGGAAGCTTGCAGCAGAGTGGGGTACCTGCAGGCACTTAAAATGGGGGAGCTGGAGTCCAGCGCCTTCAGGCTGAGGCTTATGGTGGAGTGGTGTGTCCTGTGGGCATTTCTCAGCAGCTGATAAATGGAACAACTGTGCCCTGAGCACTTTCTGATCCTGTTAACTTCCCTAAGCACCCGCATAACTCGAGGATGGGGTCTGAGTTCTGTGTGGCGTTGCAATGGATTATGGGACTCAGTTGAGCACAGGGAATGTGCAAGGAATGGTGGCTGCCATGCTTTTGCACCAGGGGAGGTGAACAGGGGTGTTCAGAGGACTTCATTTTGTGGGCATCTTGGTCACCAAGCCCCCAGGAGTAATTCGAAGTCTCCAGAGCAATGAGGTCTTAGGCGCACTCAGGCAAGAATCACTCCGGGAGAAATGCTTGCTACTAGTGGCTACTGTTGACTCGGTTCTGACTCATAGCAACTCTGTATTGGACTTCTGAGGCTATAAATGTGTATGGGAGCAGAAAGCCTCATCTTACTCCCACTGAGTGGCTGGTGGATTCGAACTAATGACCTTGCGGTTAACAGCCCAATGCATCACCTACTACAGTACAAGCGGGAGAGAAGTACTTATGAAAGGAAAAACTGTAACTATTACCCAAAACTTACAATCATGCAACTAGGATTTAAGACAGTTTACATATGAAGTGGGGGCTTCAAAAAGTTTGTTTGACAAAACGGGATTAAAGTTTGGCAAACGGAATTAAAGAATAATGAATGGAATTTTCCATTGAGTTCTTTGAAGCCTCTGTGTGAAATCCAGAGAGCAAAAGCTTACGTGACAGAATGTATTAGCTGGCCAGTCAATGGGTAAGATGCTGGAAGTGTGGAACACCTATCTCCTCATGGTCTTACTTTGTCCTCAGGCCTCAAAATAAAGTCCCTGCATCCCAAAATGCAGCCTAAGGCCAATCACCCTGACGCTGCCACAGACAGATGTAGTAGAGGAGTGCCCAGGCGGACCTCCTAGTACATGTTTGCACTGACAACAGTTCCTCTCCAAATCAACACCACTCCTGACCGTAACAGTACTCTACAATGTAGAGTGTCTCTAGACTCTCTCAACTACTGTGACACAGATGGTCTAACCACCATGACGAATGGGGAGCCAATGAGAGTCATTTTAGAGACCAGCATGACACCGTCTGAGATTAGGTGGCCTGTTAAGAGACAGACTCAGTGCTCGGTGCCTGGTCTCCTGCTTAAATCAGATAAAAGTGTCTGTAGCTATACTTTAGTTTCCCCCCATGGAATCCTAACACCTCTCTATTTGCCATTAGATCCCACGTATTTATTGAGCAATAGTTTATGTCAACAGAATTGTGCTCAGCCCTAAGAAGATACAGATGTGAGTAAGACCTAGGAAGTCCTTGCACTTATGCAATGATAAGTGAGGAGAAGTGCAAGCAGGCACACGTTTACAATCCGAGTAACCCAGGGGGGTATCATGGGCAGAGCAGGCAACCATCGAAGTCCACGTGAAGAGCTGGGGTGCCTCCTACAAGACTGCGAGAAGTTTCATGGACCTGAAGTACTGGGCCCTGGCGCGGAAGGAGGACAGGACTCGTTACTGAGAGAGAAAGAGACAATGGCAACCAAGTTGGGAAAGAAAGGGACAGGCTAAGGAAACAAGGAATAATTACAACAGTAAGGATGGAGAAGAACTCTGGTACACTCCCAGGGCCACACAACACATTCAACAGATGCTTAAAAAAGAAAAAGAATGGCTTTGCAAATGGCTGACTCTGTAAGAAATTAGAACATAAAATTTTAAAACACAAACATATGAGTTACCACCCAAGTAAATGACTTAGTTAATTCTCTATTGTCAGCTGCAGATTGGCCATGGGAAACACTGAACACATGAGGGCTTTCCCCAGGAGCAAACACACCATCAAATGGCCCCTCAAGAACACATCTTCTTCACTTTAACCCACTTTAAAGTGTTGGGTAGGGAGGTAAGTCATGGCGACGCCATGTGTGCGGGCAAAGCTGTGACCTTTCAGAAGCAGATCCCCAAACCTGTCTCCCGAGATGGGTGGGTTCAAACGTCCACGGTTTCAGTTGATAGTTTAACGCCCACCCATGACTCAAAATCAACTTGATGACTAGTTAACAGGGAGGCAACATACCCCCCTCTGAAGTCAAACACGGCATTCCAAAACCATGTGCTGTTTGCAATTATTGATATAACTGCTCCCCCTCCACCAACAGAAGCAGTCATCAGGCATACTAATTACGTGTAGCACTTAGACGGAAATTCCAATCGTGGGTGCCCAAAGTAGGCAAGCATTGTGGTCCAGGAAACCGTGCAGACTCAGGTCCCCTGAAAAGTGACTGACGCACAACTGAACATGGTTCACCATTTGGGCAGACAGCAAAAGAAAGAATATGGACACATTACATATAGGAGTTCATAGGCGGTGAAACATTTAAGAGCGCAGTTATCAACTGAAAGGTTAGTGGTTCAAATCCACCCAGAGGCATCTTGGAAGAAAGATCTAGCAATCTACTTCCGGAAGATCACAGCCCTCAGAAGCCCTGGGGAGCACAGGTCTACTCTGAAACACATGAAGTCACCACAAATCGAAGGGACTCCACAGCAATTGGTTTGGTTTTGATTTCTATTACATGCGACATCATACATGCACACACACGTGTGTGTGTGTACTGGTAGTCCCTGACTTACAAAGCAGTTCTATTCTAATGACTGCATCATAAGAAGGTTCTGATTAAAGTCAAATACCTCTTTTTTTACTTTTACTTTTACTTTCCATTACATTGCCTTTCATCATCGGTATCTTTATCAATACAATCTTTGAACTTCTTTAAGTGAACATCTGAGGATAACGTCGTATATAGTACAAATTACTAAAGATAAGATGTACAGAAAAACCGAAGGTAGTCATCAGTGCGGTCAGTCATAAACACATCCTAGTTGGGGGCTAGCTGTATATGTAAGTAAAGCACAGGCAAAGATACCATTACTCAAAGCTTTGGCAGACAGAAAGTCCAGCATAACTCAGAGACATACTGTGGGTCCAGTTGCAGACTATCACAATAAAATGAATCTTATTGTGAGCAAGTTTCATAAAAATGTTGCTTTCCCAGTGCATATAAAACTTATGGAGATGCTACATTGCTGTCTATTAAGGAATCCAAGTGATGCTGTAGGATAAGCACTGGACTGCTAACCACAAGGTTGGTAGTTCAAATCCATCAGCCATGCCAAAGGAGAAAGAGGAGGCTTTCTGTTCCCAGTAACCCTACACAGGGTTTACTCTGAATCAGAATCGACTCCGTGGCAATGGGTTGGGGGCTGGGTACTCATCAAGTGTGTAATAACACTGTGAAAGTCTGAGAGAGTGTGAGAATCCCCAAACTGTGACTGATACAAGCGCATTAAGTGATCAGTGAGGCTGAAAAGATGGCGCCAAGGGACTTGAAGGTTACCACAGTCTTTCCATCTGCTTCAACAGAAAAAGCACACAACAACAAGGTGTGTCTGTACTAAAACTCATCTAATACATTTCAAATACCATAACCCAGACCTCAATCTGGGCCCAGAAAGGCCACCTGAGCGTTCCCAGGGTACTAAGTGGAGACTTCCTGAGCCAGCTCAGTTGAACCGAAACCTGAAGTGGCCCAGCGGCCCCCAGATGGCCAGGGAGCTGACAAGGGCCACTTCAGCCCCCAGAGCTCTGAAGAGTCTGACAGACCCAGGGCCACACAGGGTTACTGTGGAGCCACCAGAGATCCTGTCATCTAGCATCCCCCCCTCCACCCCCATCATGTTACAAAAGCCGTGGGTACCTTGTAAACCCTGCCCTTTAGCTTAACTTCCCTCTACATTGGAAAGCAGGAAAACAATCACTCTGCAAAGTATTCCTAACTTAAAATCTCTGTCTCTCCTAGACACAGTCTTCCTGACTCCCATCAAACAACGGTACTGCCCTGCTGGGTTTGGGCAAGAGGAAGCGGAAGAGACTGATTGGCTTCAGCTGTGAATGATTAGTATACGAGTTAATCGGGCAAACACTTAAAACACCAGCATGAAGATAAAATGAGCCAAGCAGAAGGTAGGAGCTCAGGACCATCAGAGGAGAGACCGGAGGGGGAGTGGTTCCTTTGAACCCCAAGACCTGCACACTGAGCCTCCTCAACTCAGGGCAGAAAGCTGTAATGCTGGAGGGCTGGCAGAGGAGAGGCAGCAGAGCCAAGAGCCAGAGCGCAAGACCGAGCTGTGGGCTTCCCAGGCCACGGAGCAAGTAAAGCTGAGGGACTCTGGGCAGGAGGCTCGCTTGCAGAGTGGGTGCCTCTAGGCACTTAAGTGGGGGGCTGGGGGTTGGGCTGGGTTTGCTGACGCATGCAGCTAGAACTGACTGCCTTCAGGCTGAGGCTTATATAAATGTGTCAAGGGAGAAGAGATCGTGAGCAGAATGTGGGACCCTATCCAGAGAAGCAGTGACACCAGAGATGGAGGCAGAGATGGGGACATGGAGAAAGGGAGCAGCTGAGGACTCTAGATTCATGGAAAGAGAGGGACTGAGAGCTGGTGGCCAGGAGGCTGGCTTGCAGAATGTGCCCTTTGGTGATTTAAATTATTATATAACCCTGTTGAAAAAACACGTTAAAATGAATAGAGAGAAATACTGTTACCTGTAAAACTGATGATCTGCCCTATAAACTTTCACTCAAATCACAAAAAAAACCTTACATGCTCACAGGACACTTTTTTTTTTTTTTTTTTTTTTTTAATCAGCAGCCCTCAAAGAGCTTTATAACATCGGAGAGAGGCCTGCCTGTGGGCACGACTGAAGAGAGATTGTCTTGTCCTGTCCAAAGAACGGCATCCTCAGCATGTCTGACCCCGCACTGTAACCTGTGAGTGTGGTGTCTGCCTTCCATGTGGTCACTGCAGTGAATTATTAAACCCAGCAAAGATGTAGGGGGGCTGTGTGAGCAATGGATGGTGTCATTTCTTTTTTACAGTTATTATTTTTAGAGGCAATACAAAATGTAACAAGCACGTTCTAAAATAATAAAAGCGTAGTAACTACCATCTACCCAAAGCCATCAATGTTGACTTAGAATTGCCTTTTGCAAGCCTTATACAAAAACGATTTAAATAATTATAAAACATCTCGACCCATCTAAAGTGTTATAGCTGACAAGTCAAACACTACACCAACTAAGCAGTTGGTAAGCACCGTTGAGTCAGTTCCAACTCATAACGACCCGGTGTAGGGTCTCCAAGGAGCAGCTGGTGAGTTTGAACCACCGACCAAGACTCCTAAGCTACTAGCCCCCACATGCTTCTCTGGCATGTGCCATTCTCCCAGGATTGAGTCCCTGTCCACGACCACTGTTCACCTCCACCACCTTCTCCCTTCTTGCTCCCACATCATTCTCTTCTTCCCACTATTTGTGAAAGGGGGAGTGAAAGGGGCCAATAGTTGATGGAGCTGAGATGTCCCCCTTCTCCCAGAAAAGACTCAATTTCCTCTGGCGTCTTCTCCCAGCCTCCTGCCCTGCGCACCTCTCCTGCCCTCTGTTTGACATTAACCTGCTCTGACCACCTGGATCCCACCGTTAGCATTCAGTGTCAGGGCAGCAGCTGGGGTGCCAGAAGCCCGCAGCCCCCGCTGGAACACACTTCTGTGTTGGGAGGGTTGTTCTCGGATTACAGTTTGCCATCTGCTGCTGCAGAGAGGAGTTGAGAGTTTTGTTGTTGTTGGGCTTGGGGCTTTGTTTTTCTGCCATCATTATGAGAGGGTTGGCTCTTAGTCTGAAACACAGGAACACAAGCTTTAACACACACACACAGACTCCTACGTGTGTGCATGTACAAAGGAGCTTCAAAAAGGCCATGGACAGATTCCATTATCTTTTCATGGAGTGTTTGAAGCCCCCTCATATCATGTGTTGCCATCGTAATGAACTCAAGTCAAGAGCTGATGTGATCCTTCTCTGTCCCTATGACAAAGAGACTCTGTAACACTCTTAAAATTATCTCAGGACTGGTTTGCATTAGTGTTTGCTGTGATATGAAGGTGAGCTGCTGGAATACCTATTCTAATACTTGTTGTAACCCAGTTAAGTCCCCAAACACCTCCCATTGTATCACCTTTTCAAGCGCTCACCTGCCTGGCTTCTCCCTCAATGTGCGGGTGTGAGCAAATACCCAATGCACAGGGGGGACAGTCCTCAGAAGAGTCGAGGAGCGCAGCTACCAACGCACTTGTGGGTTCCACCGGTCGGATGAACAGACACAGTTTTCGTAGTTTTTATAGCTGTGTCCTCAGCCGAGTGGCTGTCAGGTCTGAACCAAAGTACAGGTTCCATTTGAATGACATATGGTTTCAGTCAACCAAAGACATGTTACAACACTAAGCAACACAAGTCGACTGAACAAGAATACAAAATGCCAAGTTAGCACCCACAGGACAGATAAGCACGTACTCAAGGAGTCCTTGCGGAAGTGGGGCTGTGTGTGAGTGTGTATGCTGTGAGCATGACCTCTCCACCCCTCGAGGCATTGTACACAACAGCATGTGCCACAACAATGCACCCACCGCAGCATATGTGCCATATATAACAGTGCACACGCCATACCAGTGTGTACTCCACAGCAGGGTACAGCCCACAACAGTGATCACACAACAATGCACACACAGAATGAGTTGAGCTGATGTGTAAACCCTTTCTAAGCGCCAGGCACCAAATGATCTGGACCCCCGTGTAGGGCTCTAGGATCACCACTGGACTGCGAACTACAAGGTGGATAGTTCAAACCCACCAGCCGATCCTCGGAAACCCTATACAGACAGGTGAGTTGGAACAGGCTCAAAGGCACTGAACAACAACATGCAAATCATCACCAAATAATAAGATTTATTGCTCTCACCAACAAACCCTCCTACACCACACGCAGCCCAAATACAGAGGCAGCAGTGTTGTAGACATCTGGCCCTCTGTTGGGTCTCCAGGATATGTGGACCCTGGTCCTTGATTTGAGTAACCCTTTGCTGTAAGCGTCTTATAGGAGGCAGATTCTGCCCTCCACTGTAGAGGCTGAAATGCCATGTACTTTCCCAAACTCACTGGCAATTGGGCCATTGCCAAGTGATTCAGGACAGAACAAATAAGTGGTTACTACCAGCCAAAAGTTTGGTGGTTCAAATCCACCCAGGGCATCTCTGAAGACAGGCTTGGCGAACTGCTTTTGAAAGGTTACAGCCCTTAACCACCCTAAGGTGAGTTCTACTCTTCTGGCACAAGCAGACGGGGTCACCAACAGTCCTAATTGACTAGACTGCAAATAGAACCTCAATCAAAATGCAAGAAAAGCTAAAGTTCTGTGGGAAGGTCCATCGGGCACATGCCACCAGATTCAAGAGATAGGCAGTTCTCCTGAACTACATTCATCAAGGCCCCCAATGACAGAGGATCACACGGTGAGGAAGTGGTGTTTCCAATATCAACACATCATTTTAGTACAGAGACCCAAATTACAGAGACTTCAGCATTAGCTGAAGCAGAATTGACTGACAGGAGGTGGTGGCCAGTGGGCAAAGTCACCTTCACAAAGTGACAGCTGACACAGACAGGTAAGGGCAGAGAGCTGGGGGTGGGAGGGGGGTGGGGGGGTTTCAGATGAAACTATGCAGACCTAAAGCACACAACACACCCTTAGACTGTGGGAATTCAGGAATTCAGGAAGCTGATGTTTAGCTACAGCACAGAGAAGAGCAAGACACAAAGCAGGAGGATTCAGCTCCAAAAGTACATTCTGTCAGGCTAGCAAATTTGGATTTTAGTCTCCTGTAAGAATTCAGCAATGGATTTAGTCAGGAGAGTAGCATCCGATTTGCATTTTGGCAAGATTGCTGTGAAAACTATGTGAAGAACTAATTGCACAATAACCAGTTCTGAACTGTTATTAAGTCAAAGGACCCTTGAGAACAAAATGGCTCGACAAATGGCCTTCACATGTGCACAGGAATTTGAATATTTGATTCCAAAAGACCCCAATCCCCCCCTACCGTCTATCCGTGGACATTCACACTTTGAGGGGCCCACCACCACAAAGACCACAAAGTGAGAACGACCTAGAAGCCGAAGAAGCCACTGGCTGAGGGCTTATAGCAATTGGCCACACTGGTGATGGCAAGAGGTTAAGCCCAGACAGAAGCTATGTATGACACAGGACAAAACGGAAACCGTTTGACATAGTTCTACAGGAGCTGGTGAGTCATGAGGAAGGAAATCCAGGTTGGTAACCGACTGGGGTGATGGCGCAGCACTGTGAGTTCATAGGGGCATACGATGGGCAGGGCAGGGGGCAGGAAAGCCAGGGGAGACTCAGAAGTGCTTACCAGGGACACATGGAGGTCCAAGCTGGAGGTCAAAAATCAGTCACAGACTAAACATCCCACGGTCCAGGCAGAATCCCAGGAACCACAAAGGACCAGCAGAGGCTAAAAAGGGCATCCACACATGTGTCGGGTGAGAGGACAGGAGCCAGTCCCAGGACCACAAAGGGAAGCTACACTCAGAGTCCCCAGGGTCAGAATAAGGACTGATGCTGGGCTAACAAAGCTAAGGGTTCCGAGCCAAAACAGAGCCACAGCATCATGTTATAAACACCAATACAAACAAACACACCAGTGCAACTTACTCCAAAGCATCAAACAAAAGCCAAACAAAATCCGACTCCCAGTGACCCTAGACGATGGAACAGAACCATCCTATGAGATTGCCAAGACTGCCACATCTCTCTCCAGCAGAGCAGCTGGTGGTGGGTTCAAAGCGCAAAGTACTGAGTTACAACAGCTCCGCAAAAACCCAGGCACTTTCTTTAAATCCACTCCACTTAGCACCTTACAGGTACATTAGGAAACCAGCAGTTTTTATCCAGAGATCCACTCCAAAATCTTTGCAAAGTCCTCATATCAAAAGAAATAGTGTATGCAGATAAAAAACTTTCAAGGATGTTTTTAAAAGACCCATAAAATCTGGAATATTTGAACAGTTCGCTTTAGCAATGCTAAGAAAAGCTAGAACGGAATTTGCAACCTCTTTTCATGAAAGCAATTCTTTCAACAGAAGTATTTAGCATGTTATATAAACATGTTATTCAGAGAAATGTACAACATAGGGGATTTTCATCACATTTACTACATTTGCTAGCCAAAAATGTAGCAGTCTTGTAATCACCAACAGAGCTGCAGAAAAACCTCTATAATATTAAACAACAACAAAACGTGGCAGGAAGCCATCTCCTATTTTAAAAGGAGAAGAAAACAAAGACAACATACTCAAGTACAGCTTTCTTGGTGACTTTTTCTCCGAAGGAACTCATCTGAAACAACAGCTCCCTGGCAAAAGCATGACCCTGTTTGAATCTGAGCAGAGTCTGCCCCCTTTACTTGGTGAGAAGAAGTTGGCAAAGAAAAAGACTGTAATAATTCTATTTTTCTCACACTACCATTTAGCATATGAAGCACAAATAACAGAAAAACATTCACCCAGAAGATAATTCAGTCAGCCATGTAACGTTTTTCCACCACACTCAGCTTTTATCATTGCGTATTATAGTTCCTCACCAGTGGCCCATTAAATAGCATCGTGTTAAATGGAGAAAAAAGACTGAGGTTGTCAAAATCTTCATTTTGCTTGGATCCACAATCAATGCTCATGGAAGCAGTGTCAAGAAATCCATTGATGCATTAAGCAAATCTGCTGCACAACACCTTCTTAAAGGGTTCAAGAGCAAGGATGGCGGTTTGAGAACTAAGGTGCACCAGACCCCAAGGCAGTGTAATTTCAATAGTCTCATATACAATGAAGAAAGAAGATTGTCAAAGAATTGATGCATCTGAATTATGATGTTGGAGAAGAATGCTGAAAGATCAAGTTCCACAGACTTCCAGAAGAACAAACAAATCTATATTGGAAGAGATACAACCAGAATGCTCTCTGGTAGCCAGGATGCGGAGACTTCCTCTCTCACACTTTGGACATGTTGTCAGGACAAAGGGCTTGAACATAACACTTGTGAGGATGGAGCAGGATCAGGCAGTATTTCATTCTGTAGCGCACAGAGTTGCTGTAAGTCACAACCAACTCGACAGCGCCTAACAACATTATGGATACATTAATTTTACAGCAATGGTAGATAGCTCTAAGTTTCCCAGGGATGAAATGCAGATGCCAGTAGCTGCCTGGACTGAAAGATGGACAAATTTTAAGAAAGCTTAAGGTTCTCAATTAGTCCTTTATCCAGTTCTGAAACCTGGCCTTCCAAAACATGCTCACAACCACTTCCTAAGATACTGAAGAGCCACCTTTCTACCCCACGAAGGGTATTCTGCTACAACATATACTGTAATGTGTGGGATGTATACCGGCTTAATGAAGGAATGAGGGAAAAATGAATAAATGAATGAGGATCTGCCTCAAATAGGCACTGTCCTTTCTATACCTGAACAGACGATTTGAAGATGGTCTTTCATCCTGTATTACAAAATGTAGCAGGTAAAAACAGATATTACCTGCCAATTAAATTCAAAGACTGAAATGGGTCAGCTACTATGGGCAAGCTGAAGCTACAACAATGAGGTCAAGATGGGGTTCCTCCTCTTACGGGCTTCAAAGCCGCAAAGGACCAGTGAGAAGAATGTCATCAATCAAGGTTAAAGGGATCTCCAGATAAGTTGCTCTGATGAGAACAGGGCTGAGCTTTGAGGAGGGGTCTGGGTTTCACTAGATACCGAGTACCAGACAGCAGGATCGGGGCTTCAGAGTCACAGGTAACAGACAGAAAAGAAAGACACATCAGGATAGGAGGAAGACTGAGTAATAACCTGTTATGTGCAGTAGACACAACTTTGCTTACTGAAGCACTCTCTGTATGACTTACACTTTAATGTCAAAAATAAAAAACAATAACAAATCTTCACAACTTTACCAGTAGACAGCATCATGTAAACAGAGAAAAGATAGAAGTTGTCGAGGATTTCATTTTTCTTGGGATATACAACCAACCCCCATGGAAGCAGCCATCCATCAAGAAACCAAGTGACATATTACTTGGGTAAATCTGCTGCAAAAGACCTCTTTAAAGTGTTATAAACAAACACATCACTTAGAGGACGAAGGCACACTTCATCCAAGCCATGGTATCTATTATCAATCATCTCATATACGAGTGAAAGTTGGACAATGAATAGGAAAAATCAAAGAAGAACTGTAGTTGTTGGCAAAATCTACTGAGTATACTTATGGACTTCCAAAAGAAGTACAGCCAGAATGCTCCCTAGAAGAAGTACAGTCAGAATGCTCCCTAGAAGAAGTACAGTCAGAATGCTCCCTAGAAGAAGTACAGCCAGAATGCTCCCTAGAAGAAGTACAGCCAGAATGCTCCCTAGAAGAAGTACAG
>NW_006408635.1:5794647-5813444 GCF_000296735.1 Chrysochloris asiatica | reverse complement strand
TACAGTCAGAATGTTCCTTAGAAGAAGTAGTCAGAACGTTCCCTAGAAGAAGTACAGCCAGAACGTTCCCTAGAAGAAGTACAGCCAGAACGTTCCCTAGAAGAAGTATAGTCAGAATGCTCCCTAGAAGAAGTACAGTCAGAATGTTCCCTAGAAGAAGTACAGCCAGAATGTTCCTTAGAAGAAGTACAGTCAGAATGTTCCCTAGAAGAAGTACAGTCAGAATGTTCCTTAAGTCCAGATGGTTAGACTTCAACTCACACACTTTGACAATGTTATCAGGAGGGGCTAGTCCCAGAGAAGGATACCATGCTTAGTAAAGTCAGCGAAACGGAGCTCTGGTAGTGTAATGGTTACAAGTCGGGCTGCTAACCTCAAGTTCAGCAGTTCAAAATGACTAGCAGTTCCGTGGGAGAAAGACATGGCGGTTTGCTTCAGTAGAGATTCTACAGCCTTGGAAACCTGGGGGGTGGTACTTCTCCTCTATCCCTTAGGGCCTCTATGAATTGGAATCGACTCAAGGGCAACAACACATTTACTTTGCTTTTTGTTTTGTTTGTCTTACATGCTGTGTACTAGAACTGATCCTTGGATCCTAGTATCTCACTGACTCTTCTCAACAATCCTATGTTGTTCTAAGTGGTCAAGTCAATTCTGACTCATAGCCACCCTGTGATAGGGTTTCCAAGGAGTGGCTGGTGGGTTTGAACCACCAACTTTGTGGTTGGCAGTCCAGTGCTTATCCTACAGCACCACACCAGGATTCCCTATGTACTATGGAGCAGACAGTACTATGAAGTAGACGGTATTATCCTCACTTTCCAGATGAGGTGGCTCAGGTTACCAGAGTAAGTCATTTCCATAGCAAACATCTAATAAATACAAAAGCCAGAGTGAAGTTAGAAATATGTGTGTCCAGGACCACCACTCCAGTACATTAACATGAACTAAATGAGAGAAGTTACTCAGTACAGGAGAAGAGAGGGAATCGAACATGAGTCTTGAACACAGTGCCCACAGGACTGGTGGCACTGTAGTGCCATTAAGAGAAATGGACACGCAGGTGGGTGATGAGCTGTTTCTGAGGAGGCTTTGGGTGTATGAATGGCTCTTTAGCAAGCAGCTGACAAGGTGAGCCTGGAGCAGAGGGGAGATGAATATTCAAGAATGGCTGGTCTAAAACAGAGAGCTAAAGTCTGGGCATCCTGGCTTCCAAGGAGCACTCTGGCTGTACTTCTTCCAACACAGTTCTGTTTGTCCTTCTAGCGGTCCATGGTACTTTCAACAGTCTCCTCCAACACCATAACTCAAACGCATCAATGGTCTTCCTTATTCACTGTCCAGCTTTCGCATGCTTATGAGGTTATTGAAAATACCATGGCTTGGGTTAGGTGCACCTTAGTCCTCAAGCTGACATCTTTGCTCTTCAAACCACTTTAAAGAGGTCTTGTGCAGCAGATTTGCCCAATGCAATACGTCGTTTGATTTCTTAAAATTCGTTAAGATCTACCAAAATGTGACACGGAGGTAGAGTGTTGGAAAAACAGTGTTAACAGACTTGCTCAATACAGGGTTGCCGGAAACCTTCCATTTGTTAACAAACAAACAAACAGACAAATCTATCTGTAAAGCACCATAAAGTGAAGTCCATCAAGACGAGGTCTGCCTGCACCAAAAGAAACAGCCATGTGATAGAAACACAAAGCTGTTGTGTAGTCTCTCTTGTCTTTGGAAGAGTTATCATTAGGAAAAACAGCTAACTTTATCAAATCTGAGAACTGGGCCACTTTTGACACAGAAACCTGAATACAGACTTCCAAAATAAATTCCTATTTTTAATAACACACACAGGCAGTACACCAATTATGAGACAGAAAGTTTTGATTGATAACCTAACACATATCCAACGCATTCGAGGTGACAAGACTCCTATAAAGCACACTCTTCAAAAAGGAGAAAAGCGTTACAAACATCAATCACTGCTTGCTTCTCTCAATCACCCAGTGAGCCCTACCCACCATCACCTCCCCTCCCCCCCAACCTGGTTTTATAATAATGTTGCGAAATTCCTCTTCAAAATCTTTCATCTTCATTTTGATAAAACAGAAAACACCAGGCCAAAAGTTGTTACAAATTGACAAGAATGGACTCCTAGGCTTCTTTCTTAAGAAACATCAGTTACAGTTCTGAGTGGTTTGGTGTTTCCAGTTGGAGGGATTTGTTTTGTCTTACCTGAAGCCCTTCAGCCTTTCTGTTTTCTAAAGCCATTTCTGTATCATATTTAGATCCTTAGTATCTTTCCTCATGTGGTTATAATGATACAGTAGAAGCACATATCATTACAATGTAATGCATCATATAATACATCACTGACAAACCAAAAACCAAACACACACACACATTTCCTTGCTTTATTGACGCTTTCTTCCCAAAGACGAAGAAGAATGAGTTACAATTAACCCAGATAATCCAATGAAGTATAAAGCAGGTGTGGGGCACTGATACAGACCAGATACTAAATACTCCCACGTGGTTCTGTGTGGATGCAGCCCTTCGCCTGGCAACTTTCTACAGCACAGTTCTCACACAGAGGTGTGGGATTCAAATGCTCTATCAACCCGAATGTAGTGAAGAAGACTAGTGGGTGTAAAGTACTGTGAGCACTTGGAACTGCAGCAGACAATGTGGAGCGGACCAATTACTACATGGCAACTCACCATGGACATTAAATAAAGGTCTGGAACAAACGTCTCTCTTCCCTGTCCGCCTTGTTAAAAGAGATTGTTTGCTCTGAAGAGGAGCTGTCCTCTGGACTCAGTGGACAGGGTGGATGGGGAAAGGGCCCGTAGAGATCGGCTGGGCAATTATGGAGGTGAAAGGCTACTTTTTAAAAGTCCTGGCAAAAGCTGAGGCTCTTTTCCCATTCTCAACCTGAAAAGACAGGCGTTGTGATGGCCTGGAGGAAAAACACAAGTATTCTCAAAAAGCATTACTTTAAAACTGCAGAATAACAGACTCGAATACTTTTCACACATTACAACCAAAAATGAAAACAACAACAAAAAAGGATGATTAATCAGAGGGTATTATTCTAATAAGGAGCTCTGGTAGCGTAGTGGTTGTGAGTAGGGATGCTAACCTCAACGTCAGCAGTTTGAAACTACCAGCTGTTCAGTGGGAGAAAGATGAGGCTTTCTGCTACCACAAATATTTAGAAATCCTACACAGGGTCGCTATGAGTAGGAACCCATTCCATGGCACACAACCACCATTTCTAATAAGGACGTTATTCAGTGAATTTTATTTTACTTGATTAAAGAATTAGACATTTCCATGTAGTGAGCGTCGACATTGGGGCGAGGGAACCCAGGGTCTGCACAGCTCAGTCTCTGCTCATGGTGACGGCTCCCAGGCAGTGAAATGTGGGCTGTAAGGCACAGACAGGGCATGAGTGATTTTCAGATGCCTGTATAGCAAAGAAATTGCACTAAATCCCTTTTGCATGAAGCCACTTCCACAACACTTGCAAAATCAGCTGAAGCTCTTCTTCCGTTAGTTCACTTAGTAGCCTTGAGCAACAAGGCTACTGAATGGGTCGGGTGGACAGTCATCCTGAACAGCAAGGCCCGCTGTATACAGAACGTATGCTGGGCCTCACCTGCCCGCTGTCTGCCCTCAAACGAGCCCCCAACTCATGACAATGGGACTGGACCACTGTGACTCAGCGTTTTCTTTGGCTGATTTTCAGAACAGATCACCATGCCTTTCTCCCTAGTCTGTCTTCATCTGGAAGTTGCACTGAAACCTTCTCAGCGTCATACAACACAGCAGCCTCCACTGACAGACAGGTTATGGCTGGATTGGAGGTATACTGGCCAGAAACTGAACCTGGGTCTCCTATGTGAAAGGGGAAATTCTACCACGGAACTACTAGGGCTCTCCTTCAATGCCTACTTATCATTACTTGCTGTTTGTTGTTGTTAAATGCCACTGAGTTGGTTCCGACCTACAGCAACCCTGTATAGAGTTTCCAAGGAACGAATGGTGAGCCTGAACCACTGAACCTGCAATCAAACTAGTATTGTGCAATCCAGCGCAGTAACCCACAGCACCACTTCACCTTTAATAATCAGCAAGACGCTCTATTCTGCTAGTCTGTGCTAAGTCCAGAAATACCATTTTTATACCTTTTGTCAGTCGCAAAGGATCAAAGGTGCTCATCAGAATCTGCAATAATAAATGGCCGAAAGAGGAGTCACAGACGACTTGACAAGGCGTGCTACCGAAGGCACAAGACCACTGGCCGGATGGTGTACTGGGCTGGCTGCCGAGAGTGCAGGGCGGAGAAGGGGCACACACTTCTTGTGCAATGAGAGCATGCTGGAACCGCAAAGCATGGAAAATAGCACCCTGAGCCCAAGATAGGTTGCTAGGTGTCTGCATGCATAATACATGTGTGTGTGTGTATGTGTGCATGTTAGACAGGACAAAGTTCTGAAACAAACAGCATTCTAACAAGTCAGCACTGTGCCAAACCAAACCCACCACTGCCAACTCCAACGCATAAACAAACAAAAACCCATTTCCAAGTCAAAGAGACCCTAAATAGGGTTTCTGCGGCTATAAATCCTGTGGAGCAGCTGGTGGATTCGAACTGCTGACCTTATGGTTAGCAGTCTAGCACGTAACTCACTATGTCCCTGGGATTCCCGAGACTGGAAATCTTTACAGGAGCAGACAGCCTCATCTTCCTCCTATGGAGTGACTAGTGGGTTTAAACTGTCAGCCCAACATCTAACCCACAGTTCCTTAGCACTGTGCCAGGTAGTGTTCAGTGGGGTTATTTACATGTAGGGACAGACTGGTCACACATGATTTTAAGGCGCCTGCACAGAAAAGAGAAAGCACTAAATCCCATTAAAATGAAGCGTAACATCAAAACCACTCAGAAGAAATCATGGAGTGCAGACAGTTCTGTGTCTGTACTGGACAGACCACACCCCGCAGTTACGTACACAACTGCATAAATTATAAAGGAGCACACAACAGTCAGGCTTATAATGCAAAAACGTAGCCAAACGCCTTCAAAATTTTATGCCTTGTACATTTATAACCATTTGAATAAAAACCGTAGGTTCAACACTTACATCTAGTTTCATTTCTCGCCTAAAAATTAGATAGTATAGTTTGCTTGGATTTTTGTTTTAGTAAAACAAACCTGTAAGTATGGTAACAACAGAAGAAGCTAGAAACAGATGGACAAGTAGTAACTGATTATTTTTACCAGTTGTCTTAGGACCAATTCCAGTTCACAGAGACCCCACAAGTGTCAGAGTAGAGCGACGCTTTACAGGCTTTTCAATAGCTCATTTCTGCAGAAGTAGATCCCACTGGGTAGATTTGTGCCTCCAAACCTTTGGCTAGCAGCTGCGCACGTTCACTGTCCTGGTGTAGCGCTGTGGGTTAACGCACTGGACCACAAGGTCAGTTTGAACCACAAGGTTAGTGGTTCAAGCTCAGCAGCCGCTCCTAGGTAACCCTATATGGGGTCGCTATACAGGGACAGCAATTAACAACAACAACAACTGCATTAACCATTTAAAGGAGGCAAGATCCAGGATCTTCTCCTTACCCAACCACATACACACATACACAAACACACAGAGCAGAATTATCACAGGTCTTTGGAATTGAGAGTCAAAGGGTGGTAGGATGTGTGTGTTGTGGGCATGTGGGTTAGGAGGGTGGGGGAGCTGGTCCTCACACCAAGGTACAAAACATCACACCAAGTCCATTGCATCGAGTTCGTCCTAATCCAAGGGACCCCAGAAGACAGAGGAGTACTGTTTTAGCAGGCTGAAACCTTTACGGCAGGCAGGAATCCGATTGCTACATCTTTCTCTCTTGGTGCATTCACACCTTTCAGAACACTTAACCACCATGCCACCAGGGCCCCTTCTTCATAACAACAACACTGGTGATTAAAAGCAACTGCTTCAAAATTCTAAAGAAAACTGACTTCCAGACTCTATTCCCAGTCACTTCATACACTGTGTATGAGGGTAGAATAAAGATACTTTCAGACATGCAGTATCAGTCACTACTCCCCTGCGTCTTGCCTGAGAAAACTTACTGGACGCTGAGCCCTAGCACAGTGAGAGACACCAAAGGGCCAATACAAGAAAGTGGTGAAGGGATATTCCCAAAATTTAGGTAAAGGGTGAGCCCAAGCTAAGAGCTGTGCGTCATATACAGAGGGCAACCAGAAGATGAGTGGAGTAAGTCACAGGCTCTAAGACAGAGCTCTCCAAAAAGAAACTGAAAATAGCCTTGAAGCATCTGATTCCTCCAAGAAAAACACTGAAAATATGCCTGATGCATCTGAACATCTTACAGGGATGGCTGGATGGACTGCTACAACTGATTAAGAATCTAAACTGGTTAAGGTTGGTTGGTTAGTTGGTTGGTTGGTTGGTTGGCTGGTTGGTTGGTTGGTTGTGTGCTCTGAAGTCAGTTCCAACTCATCATGACCCTGTATAGGGTTTCTGAGGCTGCAAATCTTTACTGGAGTAGAACGCTTCCTCTTCCTCCCACGGAACGGCTGGTAGTTTCGAATTGCTGACCTTGAGATTAGCAACGCAACCCATACCCCACTATACTATCAGAGTTCCTTAAACTGTTAAGAGTGTATAAGTATATAACAGAAGACTAAAGAAAAATCAAATCAATGATCACCTCCAGGAAAAACAAATAGTTATGCAGGAAAGGAAAAGAACAATTCACAGTTTGTCTCGTTTCCGAATAGAATTTCCCCACTCACAATAATGGAAACACAACAGTGATCAAACCAAAATTATAATCATTCCATACTGGGAGGCTAAGAGGGCATGAAGGATTCATGCTCATGGCGAGGGCAAGGTGAGAACTAAGAACTAAATTATCACCTTCCAGAGAGAAAATTAAGAGACAACGCCTAAATCTGAAAGCAGCAAAGGTATGTCATTCAGGTGAGCGTGCTCGTGTCTGGGAAAGGAGAGGTAGGGAAAGAGAACAGAGATTGATGCTTTAGAGAGCAAACCTTCCAGCAAAACTGACTTGTAAACCATTCACAAACACAAGCTTAATGCACACAACAATTTTTTAAAACCAGTCTAAATGAAAAGATTAAAGATGGACCGGTGGAGGGAAGCACCTATCATAAGCCAAAAACTGTTAAAAGCCAAGCTTTATATATTACCATTACTTAGAATCAAGGTAAAAGCCCAAGGGAGGCACTGAGGCTATATTCACTGCTCAAAGCACACTTCTGAAAGACAAGATAACAATTTGTCAGACAGCATCTTCTCCTTATCTCCCTCTGAGGGCTTTAAGATTATTAATCTACAGAATACAAAGAAGTGGGAAACTACAATTCCCAGTATGCCCTACAGCCCATTCAATTACTTTAAGTACACGAGGCTTTGCTGTGAGGGAGAAGATTCGTTTTAAGAAAATAAAAAATGAGTTTCTACCAGCCATGTCCAACCTACTGTGTATTGTTGTTGGTAGGTGCCTCAGAGTCAGTTCCAACCCACAGTAATCCTAAACACAACAGAACTAAATACTGCCTGGGTTTGCACCGTCCCCACAATTGTTAGGTTGAAGCCCCACATTTTCAGTCTCTGTGTCAACCCATCTCATTGGGGGTCTTCCTCTTTTTCAAGGACCCTCGACTTTCCAAGCATGAGGTCCTTCTCCAGACACTAGTCCCTCGTGATAACATGTCCAAAGCACAAGAGACTAAGTCTGAGTCAAGGTATCACAGACATGATTTTTCCATTTTCTACTTGAAGTAAAAAAGCACTGAAAACAAAAACAAAACCAATCATCTGCTGCAGAGTGAACAGTATTTTTCAGGAACTTAAAAGAGCCATTGCAAGATGATGACACTGAAAATAGGATGTTCAGGCTGGAAAGGGCATCAAGGTAATGAAATCTGTTCTTCCGTCGGCACGTGCCCACATATCCAATCTTGCAGATGAAGAAACGAGGGCCCAGAGTGGTTCTGAGCCCAACCGAAGTGCTCAGGAGCTGCGGACAGCATCATGAAGACCAGAAGAATGCTCTTATCATTCATCTGACAAGTGACAACAGTTTGGGACAATTAGGATTCATAATTAGACCACAGCACTGGGCCTACATTCTGCTTCCACACTTAATATTTCAACTGCTTCCCTTTCCCATCTGTAAAATAAAGATGTAACTATTCTATACCTCACAGGAAATGTGATGAAAGTGGAGTGATTCAATTGCTGTTAGGATTCTTAAAGGAAAAAATAAATAAGGAAACACTCCCTCTGTTATCAAACACATACAACTAACACAACCACCTCAACTATAGCTTAAAACACACAACATATCCACAACACAACCTTCTCAACCACCCATACCAGACACTGGAAGTCACCAAGCCCCCTACTCCACCCTGCACCTTCTTACCCTCACATCAAGTTACTCACCCGTCTCTCCTTTCGCACCCCCCCACCCCCGGTCCCTCCTCCCCAAGTATGGTGTTGATGAGAATACTGACACCACACACTGCAAGAAGAACGAACCAATGAGCCTTGGAAGAAGCGCAGTCAGAACGCTCCTCTGAAGCATTATCAGATGGAAATGTTTTCAGATGGGAAAAGGCCCTGGAAAAGGGCATCGTGCTACATACAGTAAAGGGTTGGCCAAAAAGGAAGAAGACCCTCAATGAAATGGGTTGATTCGGTGACAGGGTGAATGGGTTCAGGCGGATCAATGACTGTGAAGAAGGTCCAGGACTGGGCAGTGTTTTCGTTCCATTATGCATGGAACCAACTCAATAGCATCTACCAACAGCAACATCACCACACTGAGTCACTGAGGTCCTACTTGATTCTGGTCTCTAACTACACTGTGCCCAGCTTCTTTCCATTTACATCCTTTCTCCAGCTGAAAGCGACCCAGACAAAATGCTCATTGTAAAACGCCATCAGCCCTCCTGTTAGAACCACAAGGGCTCCTCACTGCTTACAGGATCAAGTCAAGCTCCCAGCATGGCATTCACAGCGCTCCGTGGCTGAACACCTCCTCCAGCATCGTCTCAGTGAGCCACTCACGTGCAACTCAAGTGCAGGTCCCTACACACACTCACATGACTTACACCCACACTCTGACTAGAAGACAAGACCCATTTTTTTTTTTTTTCCTAATGAGTCTTATTCATCTTAGGCAGCCCTGGTGTGGTGCTGTAGGATAAGCACTGCACTGCTACCCACAGTGTCAGCAGTTCAGACCCATCAGCTGCTCCTTGGAAGGCTGATGCAAGGTGGCTGCCTAGGTATGGGAAATGACCCAGTGACACTCAACAACCAAATTCACTCTATGACATTCAACTCAGGTTGAATCAACAAGACCCTTTATTTTAAAACCAAAAAGGTTGTGTAGACATGATAAAGTTCAAATCCTTGGAATGCTTAATATAAAGCCATTCATCCTCCATGGCCTATCCCCAATCCATATTCCTACTCCAAACTTGTATTGTCCTCCAACATTGTTGGCCCTAAGAGAATCAGATCACTGAATCTTCATCAATATGCCATCCAAGTTCAGGATTATAAGACCCTGGATATATTGTTCCCATTGTAAGGAATGTGTACATAAGCTCTCTCTGTGTCACACACAAACACACACACACACCCCACACTCACACCCATTACAATCGAGTCCACTGCATTCCCAGCACCTCTATAGGACAGAGTAGATCTGCCAGTAAGGTTTCCAAGCCTGTAAATCTTTGTGGAGTGAGGCCCACATCTTTCTCCCATGAATAGCTACTGCGTTCGAACCACCAGCCTTTAGACAGCAGTCGAGCACTTATTCATGGCACCACCAGCCAAGCGTGTGTCCACTCCTCACACACACAGCCCTGTTATTCCTTCATTAAAAGCCAGCTGATGCGCTCCCGCTCCTCCTCTGCCATCCTCCCACTGAGCCTTTTGTGGACTCAGACTCTAACGCACCTGGCCCCCCAGCCCCTTTTGTGTCTATTCTACTAATGATCCCACCGTATTGACTGTGGTTTCCATACCAGCTCCTTGCCTCTACTACTTGGAGGGCTTAGAAAACAGAGCTATTTTACAGCTCAGGATATTGTTACATTAGAGAAATCCTGAAAATGGGGCTTGAACAAGAGTCAAGCAGCCAGAGGGGCTACTGATAGACTAGATGAGACCCAAAGGTTCACAGGAGAAAAGAAAGACCGGATACGAAGATTCCTCTCTTCATTTCTATGTTCTAATTATGAGATGTACAGAATGATGTTCCTCAAAAATCAATTTTTTTATATCTTCACTAAATAGTCTTTTGTGCTTTTTAACTAAAGTCTCCATTAAATTTAAGTTATGACCATCATTTTATCATTGCTAGCTGAAAAAAGAGCTCTGGTAGCGTAGTGGTTACTAATCAGGCCGCGAACGTTAAGGTCAGCAGTTCGAAACTACCGGCTGTTCTGCGGGAGAAAGATGAGGCTTTCTGCTCCCATAAAGATTTACAGACTCGGAAACCCTGTACAGGGTCGCTATGAGTCGGTTCCGACTCCACGGCACATCACCACCGCCACCAGCTGAAAAACCAAAACACATTTTCACAGAACTGTGCTTAGCTTCAACTTTGCCAGGTCCAACAAAACTTCTTAGTACACTGTCAAAGCCAATGACATCTCTCAATTTGCAACAGAATGCAACTCTAACTCAAATCCCCTGTTTGTACTCAATCTACTTTCAGTTAGATTTGTTATCATCTTGTCTTTAATGGGAAAAAAGTTGCCAAGAAAAGGATTCTATTCTGTCTAAATGGGGAGAGGGAGGGAGTCATTTATTATTTTAAAAAGCACGCAAGGTGTTGTTTTATTACTAGAAAAGGTGTTGTTTTATTACTAGTACCAAAGTGAAGACCTACTTCTTTTCTTCTGTTGCAATCCTCCACACGTAAATGAAAAGGTAAACGACTGTCTTTGGCTGGGTGTGGGTGTGGGGTAATTAACTTGCAGGCTGATGAAAATTTACAGCTCTGGACTACAGTAATACTAGCATTTTATCTTATTGTCTTTTTATTGGCATAAATCCCACTTTTTAATGGTCTTCTTGTTCCTGACTATTAGGAATTATTGGCAGTTTACACTCACACGTTTCCACCGTGGTTTCATATCCAAATCCTGTTGTGACCGTTTCATTCTGAACAAAACCAAAATAGATCAATTTCTAAAGTTTTTTCCCCACAAGGAACATTAAAACAATAAATGATGTGAGCACTCCAAAATCCTCCCAATCTTATTTCTGGGCATCGAATAAAATTGTAAGGAACTATTAAATCATTTCATCTAGGTACCACCAACTTCAAAAATGAAATTTGAAATATCGAGTCATTAAGAAGTTTGTAGGAAAGCAAATTCTGTAAAAGGCAATTGTGATCTTGGGACAACACGCTATCTTCAGTGGTATTCACCTCACCCTGGGGAAGGAAGCAAAGCTCAGGGGCATAGCAGCTGACTGCAGATAAAGAGGTCCCCAGTTCAAACCTGGGTGCCCCCTGTTAACTTTCTCTTTGGAGTCCTGATGTGGTACTGTAGGATAAGCATTGGACCACAAGACCAGTTTGAACCACCAGCCACTCCTCGGAAACCCTATTCAGGGTTACTCTGAGTTAGAACTGACTTGATGACACTGAACTCTTGGACAGGGAGGTCCCATCCTAAATTCTTTCATAGTTTCTCAGATTCTCAAATTTGCATCAGCACTGTGCCCTTGTTCTTCAAGTTAAACAATCTCTCTCTCTCTCTCTCTCTAGCTCACTCTCTAGCTCACTCTCTCTCTCTCTCTCTTTTTCTGTAGCTCACTCTCTCTCTCTCTCTCTCTCTTTCTGTAGCTCACTCTCTCTCTGGCACTTGCTTGCTTTAAAAATAAGAACAAGACCAAATGGCTGAAACAACTCCTGCTGCATACAATTATGTAACTAGACAAGAAGGGTGTGAAAGTTTGAATGAAAATATTAGAAGTGACAGCTTTTCACCTTCGTCTTTCTGTACCCTCTCCAAACTGCAGGGAGCAGATGGTACTTTTCAAGCACATTTAGACCAGGCTTGGAAGGACACCTCGGTGATAGAGAAATAAGTGCACATGCAAAAAAACCACATGCTTTGCATCCCACAGTTTTTAATCTAGAAAAGCTTTAGCACAGGTTAGCATGAAAGGAAAAGCTGCAGTAAGCATTGCTCCACATCAAATACCAGTGTAGGAGCCATAAAATAATTACATTTTTTAACAGTATCCTTTTCACATTTGCACTACCATGTGCCAGTAAACCCTGGGATGTTAAAAAATAGGCAACTCACCAAATTAGGAACACTACTTCATAGGAGTTCTGGTATGGCGCTGTGGGTTAATGGGCTGGACTTCAAAGTTGGTTTGAACCACAAAGTCGGCAGTTCAAGTTCACCAGCTGCGCCTTGGAAACCCCATCCAGGGTTGCTATGGGTGGCAACCAACTTGACAACAGCAGCAGTTCACAGGAAAGGGGATGTAGGCTGAGCACTGAACAGCTAAATACAAGGATGGTAGATAGAACTCACCAGCCTCTCTTGAGGAAGAAAGATAAAGGTTTTTTGTTCTTGTAAGACTCAGAATCCTGGTGTGGAGCTGTAGGATAGGCATTGGACTGCAGGTTGGTATGAACCACAGAGTCAGCAGTTCAAAATCACCAATCACTCCTTGGAAACCCTATATAGGGTCACCATGAGTTGGAACCAACCTTAAGGCGCTTAACAACAACAAAGACATATAGCTTTGAAACCCTACAAAGTATCGCAATAAGCTAGAATCGACTCATTGGCTGACTTATTGGCCATGGGTAGTGGGAGTCTAAGAAAGTGAAAACTCACCCTCCCTCCCCCCTCAGTTCCTGTATGGTGGGCAGCAATGCCAAAGGCAACAATCCCACTGTTGCTCCCCAGAATAACATCCTATCACATTTAAGGCCAAAAGCTAAGAGGGAAATTTTGTTGTTGCTGAGTTGGTTCCAACTCATAGCAACCCCTGCGTATAGCAGGGCAAAACCCTGCCCAGTGCTATGCTATCAACCTTGAGTTTGGGCTACATTTGAGCCCAATGTTGCAGCCAATGTATTAATCCAGCTTGTTGAGGGCCTTCCTCTTGTTTTATTGGATCTACATTTTAACGAGCATAATGTCCTTCTCCAGGAACTGGTCCCTCCTGACAACATATCCAAAGTATACATTCCTCACTTCCAAGGAGCATTCCCGACTGTATTTCTTCCAACACAGATTTATTTGTTCATTCTTCTGGCAGTCCGTGACATTCAATATTCTTTGCCAACACCATAATTCAGTCTTCCTTAATCACTGTCCAGCTTTTACATGCACATGAGGTAACTGAAAATCCCATGGCTTGGGTCAGGTGCACCTTACTCCTCAAAGTGACATTTTAACTTTATAGTATTTTAAAGAGGTCTTATAGAGCAGATTTGCCTAATGCAATGTATCATTTGATTTCCTGGTTTCTGTTTCTGGGGACGTGATTGTGAATTCAAGTAAAATAGAATCCTTGACAACTCAATCTTTTCTGTGAGGATTTTTGTTTTCTCTTTGTTGAAGTGTAATACTATACTGAAACCTTTGGTCTTCATGAGTCCTTCTTCACTTTCAGCAAGTGAGGTTGTCTTACCTTCATATTGAAAATTGTTTAATGAGTCTTCCCCTAACCCTGATACCAACATTCTTCTTCAGAGAGTTCAGCTTCTCAGATCCTCTGCTCAGCATGCAGATTGGATGTTGTTATGAAGTGCCAAGACTGTAAATCTTTACCAGAGCAAAAAGCTTCATCTTTCTCCCGACAACCACCTAATGGATTCAAATTACTGACCATAGAGTTAGCAGCCCAATACGCCACCAGAGCTCCTTCTGATATTAATGATAGTGTTCAATAACTTCTGCATTCCATTGGATCACTTTTCCATAAGCACAAATATGGATCTCATCCATGAGTTTAGCTGTCTTCCAATTTCTTGGCATAGAGTAGCGAGCACTTCTATTGGTTGACGTATCTCAACTGGTATTCATTTGGTCAATTGCTGTGGCCTTGTTTTTTGCCAATGACTTCAGTGCAACTTGAAATTCTTTCTTCAACACCATTGTTCTTGTTATTACTGAGTGCTGTTGAGTCGGTTCTGACCCATGGCAACCCTGTATAGGGTTTCCAAGGAGCAACTGGTGAGCCTGAACCAACAACCTTGCGGTGCAAAGCAACTTTGCAGTCCAGCGCATTCACCCGCAGTGCCACACCAGTACCGCTGCTTCCTGATAATGACCCCTGAAATGACTGACCGTCAACCACTTCTTTTTGGTGCCATGACTCAATGTATTCCTTCCATCTTCTGATACTTTTGTTGCTTTCAGTATCACTGAATATTTTAAAACCCAAAGCTTGAATTTTTCTTTCAGTTCTTCCAGCCTGAGGTATGCTGAACATGTTCTTCCTCTTTCGTTTCCAGGTCTTTTCACGAGACTAGGAAGGGAACGGGTTAGACAGTTTCACTCGTGTATATTTCAAACTCAAACTGACTCGCTACTATCCTGGTTAAGGAATAGAGAGCTACTGCTCCCTGGTCTTTTCAAGACAAATGACAAAAGAAAAAGTGATGTACCTCCAGGACAGGTGAACAGCGCTTCAGTCTTGTCTCTTTGGCCTCTCCCCCAACCCAGATCCACTTTGAATTTCGAATTCGCACAGAAGTCTAAACAGCTAACGCTCCTTCAGACCAACTATCACAATGTGCTCGAGCAAGCAGACTTGGTGGAAAGCTCACTCCAGAAGTTTGAACCCAGGCCAAGGCCACACCAGGACCTCTGCTTCAACCCACTGGGCTACCTGTCCTTTAATTGCAAGTGGCTTGTGCCTAAGCATTTAAGCTTCACAAGAGGAGCAGACTGAATATGCTGTTAGCAGGAAGAAGTGGGTGTCACCATCCAAAAACATAAGTCTGGCCTTGGCTCTTCCAAACTGGACAGACTTAGGAATGTCACTTACCTAAGGCTCCATGTTTTCGTCCGGAAAATTGGTACACTCCTGGCTCTACTGAGCAGGGCTGTTATGATGTCAACTGAGACAGCTGATGCAAAAGAACACAGCCAACTGTACAGATTTGACCACAGCGACCTTCTAGCTCTTGTGACACTTCAGCAAGCCAGGACGGGAGTAAGCCACTTCACTCAATCCCAGATGCCACCACAGGGCACCCGCAATCTGACCGGCAGTCTCTCTGGGCCAGAATAACCTTGGAGGAAGTTGTGGCATGTCAGAGGCCCTGTCCCAACATTTCATCACCAGAACTTCATCCTCTCAGCTACTCAGCTTCGACATTGCATTAACCTTTATTCTAGCTATCTCCCAAGTTCCTTTCCATGACATTTTATATTGTCAGTTTTAGCAAACTATCAGGCAAGGACAAAGTGTTTGTCAACAATTGGGTTTACTACACTTAAACATTTATAGAGGACATAATTGTTCATTTTTATATTTGTGTGAAAATCTACATGTATACACACACACACACACAATGCAATAAGCACTCCATGGTGTATATGTTGCTGCTGCTGTACAGTACTGCTGAATCCGTTCTGACTCATAGTGACCCTATGTAGGGTTTCTGAGACTGTAAATCTTTGTGGGAGCAGAAAGCCTTATCTTTCTCCCATGAAGCAACAGGTGGGGCTCGAACTGCTGACCTCGTGATTCACAATCCAGCGCTTATCCTACAGAGCCACATGCTCCCATGGTATAGATCCACAAATGTATTTAAGACAGAAGAAAAACACAGCACAGTGTTTAGGATATTAGGTTGGATCCAATGCCGATTGGGTTCAATTCCAGCTTTTCAAAGTATTTGGAAACTTACTTGGTTTCTGCAGCTTAGTTTTATCATCTGTAAAATGGCATGATAGCATAGAACTGCTATGAGGTTGAATGATGTCAAGTTCTACAGCCAGCATGTGGCACACAGTGAGGAGGGTTCGAAATGTTTATTATTCTTCAAGGTGTCTTGAATATATACACGCACAGAATTCTATGAAAATATCTGTTTAGACAAATCCACCTCATTCCACACTGCATCTGTGGAATGTTAAATTAATTCATCTGGATTACTGTTCATTAGTTCACACTGGTGCCTGGAACCATTCTAATAGTTCAGTGTTCAGGACACAGTTCATCCTTTGAGGTTCAGAATGACTCTGGAACCCACCGTTCATGTCTACTACAAATGACCAGTCCACACAAACAGTCATTAATAACAATGTAGGAAAACGGTAATATTTTAGTAATAGAGAACACTCCAGTATAATCTGTATTTTCAGTATCTGTACTTTTTTATACAGTACTACAACACAGCCTCGGAAACCCTGTATAGGGTCGCTATGGGTCGGAACCGACTCGACGGCACTTAACAACAACAACAACAACAACACTTCTGGAGTCCTGGTGTGGCACTGTGCATTAATGCTGTGGACTGCAAAGTCGGTCTGAATGGTAAGATCGGTGGTTCAAGCTCACCAGCTGCTCTTTGGAAACCCTATACAGGGTCAGAGCTGACTCGATGGCACTTATCAGCAACAACATTTCTGGTGTGGCACTGTGCATTAATGCTGTGGACTGCAAAGTCAGTTTGAACCACAAGTTCAGCAGTTCAGGCTCACCAGCCGCTCGCTCCTCAGAAACGCAATTATACAGGATCACTATGGGTTGGAACCATTCAAGGCACTTAAAAACAACATTTCTCAGGATCACATGAATCAGTGAATAGTCAGCTAGTTCCCCGAGCTGATTCCCCTGATGAAAATCAATGAAACAAGGAGTGCTAGCAATGTAGTAGGTTAGTGTGTTGGTTTGCTAACTGCAACGTCAGCAGTTTGAATCTGCCAGCCACTCTGCAGGAAGAAGATGAGGCTTTCTGCTCCCATAAGGATTTGTAGCCTTGCTTGCTGTGAGTAGGATCCAAGTCGATGGTAAGCAGCAGCCCGCAGCATTAGGAAACCAGCGGCGCCCACTGTACCATCTCTAGCTGTGAGGTTGAAAACAGATGCAAACCCACTGAGCTCCATATGAAGAGAAGCAAGAGATGGACTATCTGGATGAACTTATGAATCCAATGCTCTGACCAACATTCCTATAGCTAACTAGCTTATTAATTAGCTTATTAGTATTTCATCTTACTGTAAACATGAAATGATTTTACCACTTTGATTAAAAAAAAAAAAAAAGGCTATGTGAAGACATTAGGGATACTGCTTAAAATATTCTGTAACTAAAATAGAACAACTAAAAATAAAAGTAAACACGTGGACTGACGAACAATAACATGTGAAACACTGAAAGGTGGAGCGAATCAGAGTGCTGCACTTTGTGTGAGCATCCATACACATTTCACAAAGACCCGGTCTACAGTCTACAGAACACAGCCTGCATGCACTTGCATACACAAGCGTATCTGTGCTTAAAGTCCACTCTCAGTGTGATTTCTGCTGAATTCCCAAGCTTCCGAACATCAAACAGCAATTTGCTCATTAACTGGCTTAAAGAGCAGCATTCATACTCTGAAAATGTATTCCTGGCTTAAAAAAAACACAATCACTTAGACAATAATGTTATGAAGTTGTCCTTCCAAAACTGGACATCTCTCTGACTTATAGTCTTCATTCATGTGTTTGTGTTAACTTCCGCTGGCACTAGTGACATTACCATTATGTATGGTAGTGGACTCTCAGCCCCAACTGTCTTTTATCAACTATCTTTTATCTTTTGTCTATTAATTTATCACAAAACCCTTATCAAAACAGCCCAAATGGGCAAAATCAAGAAGCCAAAAACTGTCTAGAACTAACAGGAAGTTATTGGGGACAAAGAAATGAAAGAAACAGAAGGCCATGTTACAAACTAATGCATTCTGTTCATTTAATCTGAGGATCATGTTTTTGTTTTAATTATTTATGATAATTATGGCAGTTAATGTGCTGTAACATTTTTGCAAAAGAAATGAACGGTCAATGTAATAAAAGCTTCCCTAATCCTTCAGTGTTTCATCAGTGCGCAACACACTCAAGCACAGCACATAAGCAACTCCATGTTAGCTGATATCCAGAGGCGGATGGATGCAAGTCTAGTAATGGGATCAGTACCAGGGAAAGCGTTGATTGCCAACGTCCTAGGATCAGCTGTGTCCTGAGAAAATACTACCCCCAGCCCCCACCTCGGAATTTGGAGAGACTAATAAGTTTAGGGTCCCAGGACAGGGGCCTGGTGGCACACAGGTTGGCAGTTCAACCAAATCAGCTCCAAAAAGACCTGGAAATTTGCTCTGTAAAGCATACGGTCAAGAAAACCCTCTGGGGCAGTTCTACTCTGTCACGTGGATTGCTGTGACTTGAAAATGGACTCTAGGGCACCCCAAACCAGCAATGGGGTCTCAAGGACTGGAAAAATGAGGAGCAACTGAAATCTCCAGCACTGCTCTGGTACATTCTCCAGGACTGAGGACAGGCTCCCCAAAGGGCCCCTAATGTGCCTCAGGCTAAGGGTCATGAGGAGCCAGGATTTTCTGAATTCCACAGATAATCCCCAAATACAAATAAATCAAGCATCACTCAACCCCAAAGACAATCCTCATGCCAAGTTCATTTGCACTTTACTATGACAACTGTATTTGATCCTTAGACAAAATAATAT